>NW_006957362.1:0-7007 GCF_000164805.1 Carlito syrichta
AATGAAAAAATAAACCACTTCATTTTGTATCCTCTGTCACAAAGATAGAAGCACAATGGTTGATGAGCATCTTGAAGTTTTAGGGAGAATATAGTCTGTACTTAGAAATACTCATCTAGACTATGTGTCAGATGACACAAAAAATTTTGTCTTTGAGTGGAAGACTTATAGGAAAGGGCTCTGCAGCAGATCGAGGCTATGTGTAAGCAGACCTGATGTGTGGCTCAGTTAATCCACTAGACTTTACAATGTGAGCATTGTTAGGGGAGGAGAAAGAGGCAGTGTGAAGTAGTATATGGTAAACCCCAGTGGAAGAACCCCTACACAGGGCAATTTGGATGATAGGCATAGCTCTACCATCTAATGCAGATCTATTGAAAAAATGTCCCTGGAATATTCCAGGTCCCCAATAGAGATAAAATGCTTGACCATAAATACCAAGTAACTGTGTATCCAAAACTACCTATCATGAACTGAGTCCTCCAGTCCCACCAAGTCATGAATTCAGGCAGGCTCAGCACCTAAGATGCAAATTTCCATCAGGAGATGGAAACATATCAGTGTACATGAGTAAGCTGCATAAGCAAGGAGCTAGATGCCCCCATCACCCATCATGGTTGCACCAACAACCACTCTCAACTCAAATCTAGGACTGTATGGGAGGTTTATGGATGGGTCAGTTCAGTATGTTGGAAAGCAGAAAATAGACTATATCAACATTACTGTTGTACTCAAGATGACCTGGTAAGGCAGGGGTGAAGGGAAATCTTCCAGCAGAGTCCCTTGCCATGCCTTTGCTGTGGTCCAAGTTGAGAAGATACATTCAGGGCCAGGATCTCTTCAAAAATTTCTTCTGCCCTATTCTCCTTAGGAGACTGCAACTATCCACATATCTGGTCATTTCATATCTCTCCACACATCTTGAACATCAGTAAAGTTTGTTCAGTTCTTTAGTTTTCTGTGCTTCAGTTAGGACTTTTCTATTGACCCAGTTTTGATTTCCCTGATTTTTTTTTTTTTTAGTTGTGGTGTCCACATTGAACTTTTCATTTCAGAAACAATATGTACTACTTTTAGAATTGAGCATGGGTCAAAATAACTTTTATTTTAACATTTAAACTCACCTAGTTTGCTTCCTTTTTTAGTACTCATGTTCCTTTCCATTTTTGCAACATCTTTGCTGCTTTCTGGTGTTTTCAAACAACTGTTTTATGTGTTTTGCACAGAACGCATAATCACTATTGTGTACTTGTTATTGGTAGAAGAGGTTAGCTGATACAAACTATTCTGCTGTTAATAAAACTGGACTCTTAATTTGTCTACTCTTGAGCCAGTATTTGATTTTATTATCTTATGTTTATGATATGCATGAAAGGTTGTTACACAATCTGAAATCAATGGTCATAAATATAACATTATTTTATCCCATCCCTACATTTGTTTTGCAAATTTCCCTTTTCTGTTCCTTAAAATCATCATAAGTAGATTTTGTACTTTCCAGTCACTTTAGTTACAAAAACCTAAATCCATGGCTAGAATTAGGTTTTTAGCTATCATTATCATTAGAAGTATTAGTAACAGGAGTTCCTTGAATAAATTGCTGATTCCAAACCTAGGACAAGAGAAGTATGATATTCTCATCTATGTATTCTTCCAGATGACTTTCAGTATAATTTTAAAAACTAAAATATTTGTGAAAACTGCAGTCAGCTTATAAAAAAATTTTAAAATTATTAGTTTCTATAATTCATGAACATAGTCTTGTCTTATGGTTGCTTGGAGCTTTTCCCCTAATACTGATATGTAATACTTCATAGTTTTTATAATAATATAGTTGCTACCTGATTCAAGAATAAGTTATTTCTTAGTATTTTATGTGTTCATGCATTTGTAAATAATATTTTCCATTGGATGTTATAAGTGGGTATTTATTCATTGTGATACTCAAGAAAGCCATTGATTTTCAGATATGTCCCTTGTAAGAAGATAATCACATTTTAGCACATTTTACAGAATCTAGCACATTTCTCACACATTTTTAAGTCTTATATTTTGAAGATTACTTAGACATATCTATTCCATGTTGAAAACTGTAATGATGAAATTCAGTAGTAGACATGTATTTCGATTAAATCCCTCTACACTTAATAACTATCTGGCTTTAATGTTTGAATTGCTGTCTTTTTTATCAGGTGGATGCTATGCTGCCTGAGACTATTAGTAAATTTCTCTGGCAACTTTTCTTCCTCTTTATTGTTTTCAGTTCTAATATTCACTTCATAAAATAAAATACCAATCTTATTTGGATCGTGTGAAAAAATAGCACTACTTGTAATGAATTAAGAACTGATTGCAGGACTCCCCTGAGAAGAACACATGAACTTGGTCTCAAGAGGCAACATTGAGAAAAAATCTCTGTGTTTCTCCCATCAGGGATACATCATTGTTCCTCATCTTTAATGCTTAATTTTTGTACTCATTGTTCATTTTACTTAGTGTCTTTCAAATCTTAGTTTAGATTTCACTTTTTTTGGGAAAGTCTTTCCTGACTTTGAACTAGGCCAAACCCCTCCATTAGTGACCATGAAAGCACTTTACTTCTCTCTTTTTCATGGAAATTTTTATATTTTTTTGTTTATAGCTATCAGATCAATGCCTTCAGCACCTTTTAGAAGAGCAGCTTTCGAGGTATTTATGGTACAGACGCATTTCTTATTTTCAACCCATCACTGACTAGGCATGACTCTTCCTCACAAGATCAGGATGCAACTCACACCATGTACTACTCATTAAGAAGTCAGACAATTTGAGGTTTTATATTCTTTCAACAAGATTAGTCCACTTAACATACATTTAGATGTCAGGATAATGTTAAATCACTATGCAAATGTCTACATACTTATTCTCAATTCTTGTGCCTGTCTCATCAAAGATGACAACAAAGAATGGAGACCTGTGAAGGTCTACTAACCCTGCTTTAACAGGGCTTCCCAGAGAAGAAAAAAATTGACCATGTTAAGAATTCCCCATGATCATGTTCATGTGCAGAATCTCGCTCAGGCCTAGGGCAGGGCTTGGGTCTCAACATGCAATAGTGCTCAATGATGCTGCTACAGATGGCCCATGGAATACACTGAGAAGTAATTAGAAGACTCTAGAAGAGAATGAGCTCCAGAAGACAAGAACCATGTGTGTCCTGTCTCACTTGTGCTTCCCAGGTACTCACTGCTGAACCCAGAGAACCAGGAGGCACCAGTAGAAGGTTGTGAAATAAATGACTGACACACCGTTAAGGTGGGGGAGGGGAGGAGAATAAGAAAATGGGATTGGAGGGGCGTACCTCATTAACAGGGGCCTCTGCGTGATCAGTGCTTATATACCTAACCCTGAACTGTATCCCACATCTTTACATTAAAAATAAAAAATAAAAATAAATTACAATGAACAGAAGACCTCAAAACAAATGGCTTGTGTTTCTTCTCCTTTTTTTTTTTTGAAATAATGATTGCTTTTCCAAATAAAATAAACACTGTCACAGAACATCCACACACTGTTCGGAAGGTATACTGAATATTTCATCAAAATCTAAGGTAGAAAAGAAAGAAAAGAAAAAAAGATGAACTTCTGCTTCAAGATAACAATGATCCCAGGGAAGAAAGGAAAATGGAATGAGAGAAAGGGCATACAAGGGACTTTTAAGTGTTTCTGTAGTGTGTTATGACTTTTTCAAAAACTCACAAAATGATGTTAAATGTTAAGACTTGTTTAGTGTTTCTGGGGTTGTACCTGGTTGTTTATTGTAGTATTTTCTGTGCTTATTCTCTGAGTTTATATTACATATAATAAGACTCCTTAGCCGGGCTCGGTGGCTCAGCCTGTAATCCCGCGCCTTTGGGAGGCTGAGGTGAGTGGATTGCCTGAGCCCGTGGGTTCGAGACCTGCCTGGGCAGCGAGACCTCATCTCTACAATAAATAAGAAAATCAGCCAGGCGTGGTAGTGCATGCCTGTAATTCCGGCTACTTGGAAGGCTGAGGTGGAAGGATCGCCGGAGCCCAGCAGGTCGAGGCTGCGGTGGCCGGGAGCGGCCACTGCACTCCAGTGTGGGTGACAGAGTGAGACTCCAACTCAAAAAAATAAATAAATAAATAAATAAGACTCAAATGTGCGTTGGAATTGAATAAAATTAACATGGCTAGTGACAGTTTCCAAACTCTCAAAAGAAGAGTGAACGTGGAAACTCATGAACATGAAAAGTCGTGAACATGAACATGGAAAGTCATGAACATGGAAAGTCATGGTCAAAACAATTGAATTCTATTTCTACAAATTTCTCGCTCTGTTTAGGCATACTCTGTGGTCATGGGAAGGGACAGTCTTACTTAAACTGGCCTAGACCACAACCTTATTCATACAACTTTTTAATTTTCACAAACTTTACCTATTTCACATTATGCCATGGGGAGAAAAATCGACATTGGGCAACATTATCAAAATTAAGCGTAATGATGTTGAAGTATGAATTAGTCTCTAACTCTGTAAATAATATGGGTTCTTATAACTGCATCATGGCCCCATCCCATAAGGTTGGAGGTCCTTGGATGAAAGCATAGCTACCCAATGAAATTCATCTGCCCAGAAGATGTCTCAGCAATTGTGTTCATTAGCTGGTTCCTCTTGCCTTAATTTATCTTTTTCTTCATTTTACTTTACTCTTGGATCTGAACTAGATCTCCAATACTTACATTGCCTCCTCAACAAATCCAGCACCTAACACTGACCCCTTGCCACATGTCCACTCCAGGAAAGATCCTCTGGCTATATCCCTGTCTGTCCCCTATTCTGCAGATCTCTGTCCTTCTACCACAGAACTCCTGGTGTTGGCCTCTGGCCCACTTCTTGAACAGAAATGAGTTAACATTTGTTCTCATTTTCATATACCTACCATCAGAACCTATGCATTTATGCATTATGTGTTACTGTCTGACAGCATATCCCAAATATTAGTGGTTTAAAATAACAGTCATTTATTGATTATGATTCTGTGGGTCAGCAATTTGGGTTCTTTTACTGTTTGATTTACCTTGCCATCTCATTAACTGCATGATCCAGGATGGTCACTTGCACATGTATGATGGTTGGAGTTGGCTCTTGACTGGTTGGTCTAGGCAGCCCATACCTGCTCCCTGTGGTTTCTCATCCTCCAGTTGGCCAGACTTGGCTCTTCACATGAAGGTCTTTAGGCAGCATTCCAAGACAGCAAAAGTGGTCTGGGCTCAAAACTCACAAAAGATCATTTCTGTCACATTCTTTCAGTCAAAGGAAACTCAAAGGGCAACCCAGATTCAAGGAGAGACAGAGTGGGAGGACTAGGAAGTGACATTGCAAAGGTGCAGGAATAAAGGGAAGAAAGAAATTGCTGCAGTCCTGCCCCAGGTGGCTTTCCAGTCAGGCACAATCTGAGAGTTGTGGAAGTCATAAGCCACACAGGACTGTTTATCAGCCTGTAATATATGGGCTTTTATCTTACTAGACAGGAAAATGGGGTTACTGCCAAACCGTTTATATTCTTTTTTTTAGATGCTGCTTTAGTTTTCTCAAAGTGATCAGATATCAGGAAACTAAAGTCATTATTGCCTAAAGAAACACTACAGAAGACCCAAGTTGGGGTGTTTGTGTGTGTTTATGCATAGCTTTCTACTCAAATATGTAAATTTGCCCAAAATGCTCTCAACTCAACAGCCTAGGGATGGTCCTTGGGATCATAAATAATCATCTTCTACAATGAGCCCAAGGACTCAGTGTTCCTTCAGTTAATGCTGAAGAGGAGAGAGGCTAAGTTGATGGACACTCAGGGTTTGGCACATACCATGAAGCCAATTTTTCTGGAATTTAATTCCAAGAAAGATATGTCTCCCCACACTTGAAAAGAGGTTAAATGCCTCTTCAGTCTCATAACAGAAAGGGAGAGGTGTGGAATACAACAGAAAAAAACCACGGCCCAGGAAAACACAGCATGCCACAAAGCCCTAGGAGAGACATGTGGGAAGTTGATCTACAGTCATTTTGATCAACAGGTAAGGACAAGCTTTCATATAGAGGCTTGAGGGTATGGAAGTAACTGTAGAAATCCTCCAAAAAGACTTTACAAAAAGAAAGAACTTTAAGGATGTGCAGGAGCAAAGGTGAAGGACTTTCCAGGTTCCTAATGTAACTAGGTGATGTAGGGTGTTGCCTGCAGCAGCCATCTAATGACTTTACTTTCCTCTGGCTCACACCACCCTGTCCAGCCAAGAAGACAGGCTCAAGTAAGTCCTATCTTGGCTGGACAAGTCTGACTAGTGAACTAGAAAAACCCATTTTGCCCTTTCTCCATAACCTCCCATGTCTCGTACCCTAATTGGAAGAGAAAGAAGAGGAGGGAAAATAGGAAGAAGAGCAGAACGATGGAAGGATTCCAAGAGGAGCCAAGTGGCTGCAGGAGCGAGTCTGTAGGGTGTTATGAGAACCAGTTCCCTGAGTTCAGCATAGGACAACAAGGGAAGCCATGAAACTTCTGGGGTCATCAATGATAAAGGGAGATCCAAGTCTTATTTTGTGATTGGACTGCGAGTTATGGTTCTCCTGGAAGTCTTTTCTTCTTTACTAATCTCACTTTCTTGCATCAATGTCCACTCAATGCTAGTGGCAGCAGGTGGGCCTGGAAAGCTCAGCTGCTTGGAGACCAACAAGGGTCCAGCTGTGCCCCCTCTGTCTCACTAACCAGCAAATGGAGGGACAGTGTATCAGGTGCTTGAACAGAGCAGTGCCGAGTAGGCTGGGAGCCAATGTGTGTGTGTGTGATGCCCCTCCACCTGTGCCTCAGACATTAGCATATGGATCAGAGAAAGAACAGGTTGTGGGAACACCTGTCAGGGTCTATACCTTAAGAGGTCACGATGTGTGATTTCCTATTCGGGTTACATTCAAGGAATAGGACACCAGAGCTAGTGTCCAATAAATGTAAAAT
>NW_006957363.1:0-2206 GCF_000164805.1 Carlito syrichta
GTTGTCAAATATTTAGTAATTTAAAATGTAACCAGGAATCACGGATTCCCCGTCCCTAGGAAACTTGTAGGTATATCTCTTTTTGTATACAGAGTTTTGGAATACACATCAACAGGGAAATTCAAGGTATCTTGCTGAGAATGAAAGGGAATATGGTATCTTGGACTTCTCATTTGACGAAGTCTGCAGGGGCACTTCATAAGGTTTAATCTGGATTGTGGGCTTCTAGGTCCCCATATTGTTAGGGTGTCTTGTACAAGTGAACCAGGAATCTTGGATTCCAATTGCCCAGGAAAAGTCAGGGTCTTTCATTTGATATCCATACGAGTTGAATTCTACATCACCACAATTATCTCGGTGTCTTTCTGAGAATGAAGCAGGAATCTGGGTAAATGGAGTCCTCATATACAGGTAACTTCATGACTCTTGCGAAGGATGAATAAGGAATCAGGGTTACATGGGTCCTCAATACCGAAAATCTACAGTGCGTCTTGCTAAGGGCTAAACAAGTTCAGGTCTTCGAGCATCCCTCACGTTTTAGAGCTATTTGTTATGTGGATATTACGAATCAATCATTCCTGGACTCCAGCAACACTCTGGTACTCTTGATAGTTGTGAACAAGAATCTGGCACTACAAGACCATTTAGATACTCGGAACCTCTGATTCCAGAACCAGGACATCAGTAACTCCCTCGGATTTTTTGTATGTAAGCCCTGACCTCAGTGTTACCTCGTACTCCAGAAACTTCAGTGGTACCGCTGTTCGTTATTATGACTTTGTGTTTAGGAGTTCAAATTTTTTAGGAGGTATTATTGGGAGGGAGCCAGAAATCTTAGATTCTACATCCCCAAGCATATTCTTGTCATTTATCTATGGGTATACAAAAGTCTGGACTTCCAGGCCTACAGGAACAGCTCGTCGTTTTGCTTAGAACGAAATAGGAATGTGGGTCACTGTGTCCCTTGAAAGATTCTACACTCTTTACTAAAGAGGAACCAGGAAACTCGGTTTCCATGTAACTTGGAAACATCTAGGCATTTGCTAAATTATCCTTGGCTTAAGGCGGTCTTCATACTTAGGAAAAGACAGGGACTTTAGCAAATGCTAATCTGAAATCTGGGACTCCTTGTTCTCATATTACACAGAGCAACGTCCTAAACGCATACCAGAAATCGGGAATTGTGGATCCCCAGGAACCTGTTGGCCCTCTTGATAGTTGTAACTGAGAATCTGGCCTACTGGTCAAATTGTTTCCCAGGTTCTTGTAAGACCAGATTCCACAATACGCGCAATCATCCGCCATTTGTTAATGTGATCACTGGCTTCAGGTTTACATCGTAGGACAGAAATTACTGTTGGATGTTCGTTTTCCCATTGAGAATATGGGATTAGGGGTCCCACACATTTAGGATGTGTTCTTAAGGGGAACCAGCAATCTTTGATTCCAGGTCCCTGGGAAACTTCTTGGTATATGAGTATTGGTATGTAAGAGTTTGTACTTCCACGTCACCAGAAAATGTCCGGGCATCTTCCTGATAATACAAAAAGGAATGTTGGTTATGGAAGGCCTCAATTCATTTCTACAGGGCTCCATTATAAAGGCTTATCTGTAATCTGGGCGTATTGTTCTCCAAATTCTTCAGAGCAAATTACCACTTGGTAAGGACAAGTGTCATTAATGATTCCCAGCAACCTTCTTGTCCTCTTGATTGTTGTATCCAAGAACCAGTCCGTGCAATTCAGTTGGGTTTCTCGGCACAACTGAAGCCAGATTACAGGACTAAGGCATCATCTCGCCATATTTGTGTGTATCTCTTGTCTTAAGATGTACCCTGTAATCCAAAACTTCCGTTCATGCATCTACTTGATATGGCCTTGGGATTTTGAGGTTGATAAGCATGTAGTACATATTTATAAAGGCAACCAGGAATCACGGATTCCACGTCCCTGGGAAACAGCTAGGCATCTGTTTATTAGCATACAGAATTTTGGAATCCAGATCGCCAGGGAAAATCAGGGCATCTTGCTGAGAATGAGAAAAGAATATGGGTTCGGGGGTCCTCAACCGTCAAAATGTATATGGCCTCTTGACAAGGTTTAATGAGGAATCTGGGCTTGTAGTTTCTTCCATTTTTCAGAGCTACTTGCTGGGTAGACACCTAAAATCTCTTATTAATGATCCAAAAAGGATCCGGTCCTTTTGA
>NW_006957364.1:0-6001 GCF_000164805.1 Carlito syrichta
GGAAGGTTTGTCAGAGCCCAGCAGGTCAATGCTGGGATGACTATGAATGTGCCACTGCATTCCAGCCTGGGCAACAGAGTGAGGCTCCAACTACAAAACAAACAAACAAAGAAACAAAAAACAACAAAAGCAACAACAACAACAAAAGATCTGGCTCTGCCGATAGCAGTTATAATCATAGCTTCTGCTGCTTCTTATTTTGTGTGTGAAGGTCTCAGTCTGTCACCCAGGCTGAAGTACAGTGACATGATTGTGGCTCATCAATGCCTTGACCTACTGGGCTCAGGTGATCATCCTGCCTCAACCTCCCAAGTACTTGGGACTACAAGTGTGCACCACTATGCCCAGGTAATTTTTTCATTTTGCTGTAGAGACCAGGTTTCACCATATTGCCTAGGCTGGTCTTGAACTCCTGGGCTCAAGGGATCTTCCTGCCTTGGCTTCCTAAAGTGCTGGGATGACAGGCGTGAGCCTTTATGGCCCGGCCAGTCATAGCTTTTATGTGTTGTTGACTGCATGCTAGACACTGTTTTTAGCGCTTTCTGTCCGTTAGCACTTTTTTATGTGTATGTGTGAAAGTCAGGGTCTCACTGTCGCTCAGGCTGGAGTATAGCGGCATGCTCACAGCCACCACAGCCTCAACCTCTGCTGGGCTCAGGCAATACTTCCACCTTAGGCTTCCAAGTACCTGAAACTACTGACACACAGCACCACATCTGGCAAATTTTTATTTATTTATTGTAGAGACGAGATCTCGCCAGGTTGCCCAGGCTGGCCTTGAGCCCCTGGGTTCAGGAATTCCTCTCACCTCTGCTTATCAAAGTGCTGGGATGATAGGTGTGAGCCACCATGCCTGATTCAGTTAGCACACTTCACCTTTGCAGTGACCTGTGTATCCTGAATATAGACATATCCACTCTGAACAGTACATTCGATCATGGTTCAGGGAGATAAAAATACTGTGCTGTTACTGTACCTTTTCTGTGATTCAGTACACAAATACTAAGTGTGACAGTTGCCCAGAGTCTTCAGCACAGTCACAGGTGGACCCATCAGTGGTGCAGGCAGAGGGCCCAGGAAACACCCAGATGAGTCAGGAGGGAGTGATCAGTCAGGGGCTGACAGCATGGTTTAGGTGGGCTTAGGAGGGACTGTGGACAGAGGTGTCAAGGGAAGGTGTCAGGGTAGACTAAGGACACAGCATGGGCCACGAAGGCGGGCATGGTGTTGCCAGTGCTGGGAGGAGGGCAGCTGGCAGGGCTGCCATGTGGAAGGGGCCCCAGATTCCTGCCCCAAGTCCTTACCCCACTTTTTGACCTGCTGCTGTCCCCTTGGAGGACCCTGAGGGAGCCCCCTCTCAGCTGAGGATTGCCCGGATCACCCAGATCTCGGGGCCCAAAGCAAGGGGAGACAGGAACCTCCAGCCCCCTTTGGCAGGAGGTTTGGTTTCAACAGCCAGAGGCTGAAACCTGCGACTGGTCGGAGGATCTGGGTCTTGGTCCTGGTCATGTCTCAGTGTTTACCTCAGACCTTACAAACAAATTTCTTCCTGAAGCGGCAGTTTTATTTTGTGATTATTATTTATTGAGTTGGAGTCTCACTCTATAGCCCAGGCTGGTGTGCAGAGGCACAATCACGGCCACCACAGCCTTGATCTGCTGGGCTCACATGATCCTTCTTCAGTCTTCCAAGTATCTGGAACTATAGGTTCGCACCACCATGCCCAGCTAAGTTTGGGATTTATTGTAGAGACAAGCTCTTGCCATGTTGCCCAGGCTGGTCTTGCCTCCGCCTTCCAAAGTGCTAGGATTACAGGCATGCTCCTGGTTCATAAGCAGCACTTTTTAAAACTGTTACCTGGCCCAAAAGGTGCATGCACACTATCTTTTCACTTGCAGAGACATGTTTGTGTTTTTTAATGTTGCTACTTTATTTATTTACTGAGTTGGCATCTCACTCTGTCATCCAGGCTAGAGTGCAGTGGCACACTTACAGCTACTCCAGTGTGGAATTGCTATGCCACTTCAGCCTTCCAAGTAGCTGGAACTACAGGCACACATTATGACACCCAGTTATTTTTTGATGTATTGTAGAGATGAGCTCTTGCTAAGTTGCCTGGTTTGGTTTCAAACCCATGGTCTCAGGCAATTCACTTGCCTCAGCCTTGGAAGTGATGGAATTACAGGCTGAGCCATCAAACCCAGCCCTAATGTTGCTACTTTAAAAGCACCTTACTATTTGTTATCATTTGTTATTATAGTGTATATTATATTATTCATTTATGTTTGTTTGTTTGTTTATTGATTTGGAGTCTCATTCTGTTGCCCAAGCTGGAGTGTAGTGGCACGCTCACAACCATCACAGCTTAAACCTGCAGGGCTCAGGTAATCCTTCAGCCTCAGCCTTCCCAGTAGCTGGAACTACTGGCACGTGCTACCGCATCTGGCTAATTTTTTTGTTTTGTAGAGATGAGATCTCTCCAAGTTGCCTGGTCTGGTCTCGAATCTGTGGGCTCAGGCAATCCTCCCACCTCAGCCTCCAAAAGTGCTGTATTATAGGTGAAAGCCACTGTGCTCAGCTTTATTTATTTATTTTTTGAGTTTGAGTCTCACTCTGTAATTCAGGCTGGAGTGCAGTGGCATGCTCACGGCCAGCGCAGACTCGAACTGCTGGGCTCTGGTGATCCTTCTGCTTCAGCCTTCCAAGTAGTTGGAACTACAGGTGCACACCACCATGCTCAGCTAATTTTTTGATTTATTATAGAGATTAGGTCTGGCCAAGTTGCCCAGGCTAGTTTCAACTCCGGGGCTCAGACAAACCTCTCACCTCCGCCACCCAAAGTGCTGGGATTACAAGCATGAGCCAGTAGACCCACTTCTTATCATCAACTTTTATAAGCTATGTGGAAGTGGTTTCTTTTCAGTCCCTGGAAATGTATGTCATCTCCATCACCTTTTTTTTTTTGAGTTGGAGTCTCACTCTGTCTCCCAGACTGGAGTGTACTGGCCGCTGCCAGCCACCGCAGCCTCCACCTGCTGGGCTCCAGCGATCCTTCCACCTCAGCCTTCCAAGTAGCGAGAATTACAGGCATGTGCTACCACACCTGGCTGATTTTTTGATTTATTGTAGAGATGAGGTCTCGCTGCCCAGGCGGGTCTCAAGCAATCCACTCACCTCAGCCTCCCAAAGGCGCGGGATTACAGGCTGAGCCACCGAGCCCAGCTCCATCACCTTTGTAAAAAATAAATTTGAAGTTTAAAGACAAAAACTGGAAAACTGTCTTTCTCTCTGGTGGTAGTTTGCACTGATTTTTTTTTTTCTTTCCCGCTCCCCAGTAGCAACCCTGGCTCCCTGGGAAGGCTGAGACCCCAAGCCCCATCCCTCTGTGGAGGTCATCTGTGTCCATCATCAGTGGAGGGGGCAGTGGCTTCCGAGGGAACCTGATTGGATACCAGTGGCTCCCAGGGCCCCCACCCTGCCATGGATCTGGAAAGGAGCTGGACAACAGCCCCCAGGATCTGCCTGGCCCCTGACTTCCTGTAATTAACATGGTGGAGAGCAAGTCATACAGGCCAGGAGGTTGGGCTGCAGCCCTCGCTCCAGAAGCTTCTGAAGGAGCCCTCTTGTCCTAGCCTGTAGATGTGACGGGCAGGACCCCCTGGAAGGGGCTCATTACTGTTCAGGAGCTCCTTACTGTCCAGGTGCTGCTTCATAAGAGACCATGTGTTTGTGTGGAGCTTTGTGCAGATGCCTGGAGGGATGCCCAGTGTCTCCAGCTGCTGAATCCTGGGGCAGGGATCTCATTGCTCCTCATGGCCCCCTTGGGCAGCCTGCCGGCCTCTGGATCACTGATATGATGTGTCTCCATTATCAAGAGGTGCAGTTCACCACATGAGCTGTGTCTGCCTCTGTGTGAGGATGGCCCTCCAGGGAGGACGGTCCCAAAGATGGCCTTCAGTGGGACCGAGATGAAACTTGTGGAGCTGGGCCGGGCAGAGGCTGCTGCTTCCAACATGCTTGTGCCTAAGTTGCATGTGGCACATGGCCTGTACTTCGCCCTCCCTCGCCCTGGCTCATGAGCCTTCCTGCATGTCTTCATAGGTCACACGATGCTCTCATATGCTTTGCATCCTCTTCTTTTTAAACGTTTTTTTGAGTCAGGGGTCTCACTCTGTTGTGCAGGCTGGAGTGCATTGGTACATCATGATTCATGCCAGCCTTGGTCTCTTGCGCTCAGGCGGTTCTTCTGCTTCAGCTTCCCTAGTAGTTGGGACTGTGGGTGTGTGCCACCATGCCTGACTAATTTTTATTTTTATTTTTTTTGTAGAGACATGGTCTTGCTGTGTTGCCTAGGCTGGTCTCAAACTCTTGGCCTCAAGCAATCCTCCCACCCTGGCCTCCCAAAGTGCTGGGATTATAGGCATGAGCTACTGCATCTGGCCCTCTTAGCTTTTTTATGATGGAATGGGTGCTACCTCCCCCAGGAAGTCCTAGTTGTACTTCTGGCTTTAGGACAGGCTGACTGTCCCCCATGTTAACTGTGAACAGGGCCCTTCCATCCCCTTACTTATATGAGTTGGGACACATCTGTGTTTTAAAAGTCTCTCACTGCCTGGGACAGTGCCAGGAGCTGGAAGGGGCTCTATGTGTGTGCATGGGGGGGGTAGTTTGTGACTGTGGCAGTGGTGGAAAAGGTGTCTTGGAGGGGATGTGTTTGGAATTTGGCGCTTTGCAGGGTGTGAGAAGAGCGAGTGAGGGGACATGTCAGAGGGGTCATGGGGTGGGCTGGGGCCAAGGCTTCACTGTGACTGTGGAGACAGCTCATTCCCACAGTCAGAGTGCAAGGTGTCTGGCCTGAGTTTGGAGAGAGAGTTTGAAGATGGTGGTCGGCACACACATAGCCTGGGTGAAGCATGAGGCCTTGATTCTGTATAGGAGATGGACACCTTTGGGGCTTTCAAGCAGGGCAGCCCATGTAAGGCCTGCTCTTTGCTGGCTGGCTGGATGGAGGGGAGAGGGTGGAGGCAGCGAGGAGGCAGAGGTGCAACAGCACTTGAGACCTCAGCTGGCTGCATGCCAGCAAGGAGGGGGCAACTGGACACAAGGATCATTCGAGTCTAGGAATCAAAGAGTGTAGGCCAGGTACCTACATGCATGCCTTGCATCCCAGGACTTTGGGATGCCAAGGTGGGAGGACTGCTTGAGTCCAGGAGTTTGAGACCAGCCTGGGCATCACAGAAAGACACTGTCTCTATTCACAAAAAATATAAAAAGAAATCTAAGCATGCTAGCCCTTGGCAATGTGCATGCATACAGCGCAGACTCAGCATGGCTGTCCTCCCTGCCTGTGTAGGTACTGTGACCAAGCATTCTGGAAGCTGGCAGAAGTGTAGGCCATACATCAGATAGGTGACTTAGGTGCCCAGGAAGTCTCTGGTCTGTGAGGATTCCTGGTAGACATAGAGACTTGGACATAGAGCATCCTGTCATCTGCCCAAAGCTTCCAGACCTGACAAGCGCTCTGTGTGTGCGAGAGACATCTCTCCAAGGTGGATGTCCCTCTGGCAACAGCAAGGCTGTGGAAAGGTCATCTGTGCTGGTCTCAGCTTCCCCTTCCCAGTCTCACCACACAGTGACAGACATTTTTCCTGGGAGCCCCAGGTGGCTGCTCCAGCCCCCACTCCTGAGCCAAGGCTGGGCGATGTCACATTAGAGGTGCTGGGAAAGTCCCCAACCCAGAGCCTTCTCCAAGTGCACCTCCTGGACCCTCCCTGGGCTGGCCCCATGCTTTGTAAAGGCCTTTTGGGTGACAGGAGCCTGAAGAGCCACTGAACTTACTGTACTGGTTCCAACAGCCAAGGAAGTCACCTGTCTGGGGATATCAGGTGACCAAAGAAAGGACAGGAGGTAGGATAGGTCCCCTTCTACATGGGAGGACCCAGCTCCTTGTCTGTGTCCAGGTCCCAGTTGACCACCTTGACCTTACCTTCCTCCTTAACTG
>NW_006957365.1:0-3727 GCF_000164805.1 Carlito syrichta
GAAGTTCAGGCATTTATGCAGTGGATATAAATGGAAATATAAAATGTGTGCCAGCCTGTCTCCATAAATTATCATATTTCTGTGCTCCTCAAGGAAAGCCCTTCTGTTTTTATTCAGAAAGGGCCTCGTTTTGCTTTATGGGCCCCTGCTGTCTTCAGCACCTGATGAAATTTTAACCAGGGAAGCTTTGGACCCAGCGCAGTAGTTTCTGCCCAGGCTCCTGAACTACTGCTGGCAGCATTTATCAGGGCTGTCTCCTGCGGTGGCACTGACCCCCAGTGTGTGACAGGGCCTCCCTCCTGTCAGGTCAGTAAGCCTGTGAGCCCAAGATTGTGTCTTGGGAGGCAGGTGACAAACATTTCCAGAGTCAGTCGGAGGCTTGACAGTTTCTGCCTGGTGGGTTTCTGACTGCTGAGGTGCTTGTCCTTTGGGTTGAGAGTATCGAATCCAGGGCAGTCCCAGGAAGTGCTTGCAGTCTCAGCTCTGACAGCCCAAGAAAGTCACATGTGCCGAGGTCATGCTGGGAGACAGACCCTGCGCTGTACCATTCCCTAGATGAGAAAGTAGATGTCGCTGTCAGAGTTACTGCCTTGAGTGACACGGCCAGGAAATGCGGAATCAAGATTGGAACCTCGCTCTCCCACACCATGGCACTCCTGAAATGTGTGAGAAGGCCTCAGCCATGTAGCATGTGGCCATTGTGCCATCCTGGACGTGCCTGCAATGAGGGCAGGGCCTGCCAACTGGAGAAGCTATTCTCTCCAGCACCTTGCATCACACACAACACAGCAACAGCAGGAGAGGAAGATTCCTCCCGAGACTCAAGTTGTTTTCATCTCTGTGTGCATGACCACAGCTGACAGCTTACCTTATAGTTCTTTCTCAAAATGATATCTCATGGCTGGAGTTGACCTTAAAGATGGCCTCATTCCTCCCCCAAGCCAATGTGGTCAGTGCCCATTGCAGAGCCCAGCCCTTTGGTTTTGAGTGCCGTCGTCCACAGCGAAGGTGTTTCCTGACCTCCTGCAGGAATAGTAAGAGTGAGGGGTAATTGGGTATTCACTCTCAACTCTATTTGAAAATGTCCATGACTTCAGTGCTGAACTATGTCTTCCTACCTCAATAACCTAGGCACCAGTGTCCATGGTGGGGGTGTCCAGTGAATCTGTGCCCTCCTGCTGAGTATACCTGTATGTGAGTGGTGTAATGTGTATGTTTGCACACATATACACAAAGAATTTCATAATTAAGGGAATCTTGAAGCCAACCCCTCACTGCAGCCCGGCATGGGCTTCTGTCAGCCCTAATAATGGGTGCCACTGAGTACCTGGGGCCAAGGTCCTTGCTTACAGGAAGAGAACTCCTTGACAAAGGCTGCCTTCTGGTTGGGAAGTCTGGATTCCCTGCCATTGTGGTGACCTGCAAGTCTGACCATTCCGATTGGGCCTGAGGACACACCTGCAGAGTCACAACATTTCTACATGTTTGGTTTCCAAATCTACTGCAGATTGAATTTAAGGGGGAGAAACAGACTTCTAGAGGAAACAGATCAAGAAGGAAGAAGTGACAGCAATAGACAGAAGTTTGAGCAGAATGTGAAGCTCCAGATACTCTATTGGTTGTTGAGGGGGTGTTAGGGCCAAAAACAGCTGGATGTACATCTTAGTTCCTATTAGTCCCTAAGGGCCTCCCCATATCATAGGTCAGTGTGATTATGTTCAAAACGATGACCCTGTGCCTCACACATAAACTAAACCCAGTTCAGAAGAAGGCAAGAATTTGTACATGAAACACTTCAGAACGTTTATGTTGCAAATTATAGGATAGAACCAGCTTCTTTGTATTAAAAACAATCAACCTTACATTGTCCGGAAAATGTAGCTAACTAAAACAATACATACCTCCTGGTTGAGGTTTTGTGTTCTGTGAGCTTCTTGTTTTCAGAGAGTTTTTCACTGCTTTGTAAGTGACTTTCATGCTACAGTGCTTTGCACATAATGCATGAACCCTGGAAGAACCAAGTCTTCAATGTGTTGAATAAAACTCATGGCCAGAATACAAGTCAAATTCTCTACAACAAATACCACTACCACAGAAAAAACTGAAACATGCCTGTGTTCTCTAAGCCCTGTCGGTTGCCTGTTTATTCAAGTGATAGTCGTTATAACAAAATTGGAGTCTAATAAAAAGAGACTGAATGCTCTCCTCAAGTTGGGTGTGACACAGTCTAACCTGTAAAGACCATTCTCATTGTATTTCTTCAGTTCCTTGTTGCAAAAAGAACAAACCTTTTGTAGACCTCGTACCAACCTGCAGAGCTGGCTAGTTGTTAGTAGGAGGATTAGGAATTCAGAAGCTGAGGACACGTGAGATTGTGTGGCTATTCCTCACTAGAAAGCGTGGCCCCTAGTGCCTCTTGACCTAATCTGTGTTGTAAACAGCTGTCAACCAAAGAGCTACTTGCTTCTGTAGTGATGTGTACACATATTAAGCCCTGGAAAGAAGACATGATTCATTTCTCATTGATCACTGAACACTGTGGTAATTCAACTCTGACCTGCTGACCCTGTGATAGATGAACCCAGAGCCCTGTGACTAGAATTGTCTCTTTTCCCATGTGTGGACTCTGAGTGGCATCATGCTATCGCTCATATCCTGGCAGAATACTGGAGAATGCCTTCGGCTGCAGTCACCCCAGAGTGAGTGTCTACAGCAGGTGGCCTCCCAGAGGAAAGAGAGGCGGGAACCTTGCCCCCATCCGCCAGCCACCAGCCTGTGTGGCATGTGGCCATTGTGCCATCCTGGACATGCCTGCAATGAGGGCAGGGCCTGCCATCTGGAGAAGCTATTCTCTCCAGCACCTCGCATCACACACAACACAGCAACAGCAGGAGAGGAAGATTCCTCCCAAGTTCCAAGTTGTTTTCATCTCTGTGTGCATGCTAATGCATGTCTATGATTATGTGTGTGCCCACGGGTCCATATGCATGTGTGCACATTACCTGGGAATATATGTGAGTGTGTGCATGTCTGTGTGTTGGACTAGTCCAGGAAAGCTGAATTCACATGTGACCTCTAGAGAGCCACTCACAGATGCATCAGCTGAGCAGCAGTGACTACAGCCCCACAAGCAGCAAAGGACAGTGCTCTTTGGAGTTAATCGGGCTTCCTCCTTGAGTACCCAGGGCTTTTATGTGTCCAGTGCACTTAGGGGTATCCAGGTCACATTTTGGGACACACTGGAGTGGAGACTTGTCCTGCCACTTACTACCCATCGAGAGGAAAGGGCCTGATAGATCCATGGATTTGCTTAAGGTCTCCTGGCTGTTGGCGACCCATGTTCCACCCAGACTTGGTCACTGTCCCCCCAAAAGGAAGTCTTTTTAGTGACTCAAAGTCCATATAGAACATTCTAGGAGGCCCCAAGGATGCCTTGCATTCCAAGGGGATGCAGTTAGTTCATAGGCTGTGTTCTCCATCTTGGCACACAGATATGAGTGCTCAGCATGGGGCATCCTTCCAGGGTGGCACCATCTGTGACACAGGTGTGGCTCTGACAGGCTGTGGCTCTCTCCCCCCTCCCCCGCTGTCTCTTTCGTATGTTCTCTGTGATTTGTTCTCTCTCTCTCTCTCTCTCTTCCTGTCTCCCTCTCTTTTTCTCTCCCTCCTTCTCTCCCATCTTTTTTTCCTCTCTGTTTTCCTCGCCTGCTCTCTGTGTCCCTTCCCT
>NW_006957366.1:0-728 GCF_000164805.1 Carlito syrichta
AAGGGAACCAAGAATCCTGGGTTCCAATTCCAAAATAAATTTATGGGAGTCTATCTCTTAATATGCAAACAACTGGAATTCTAGGTCACCAGGAAATGTCTTGACGTCTTGATGAGAATGAAGCAGCACTTTCAGTAATTTGAGTCCTCATATACAGAACACTACACGACCTATTGCTATGGAAGAATAAGGAATCTAGGTTACACAAGTCCTCCATCGCAAAAACATACAGAGCATCTTGCTAAGAGAGAACCACCAATCAGGTTTTGGGAGTCAGAATGGGGATAAAAGGAGTCCTCATATACAGGAAATTGCACTGTCCACTGCTAAGGAAGAATAAGGAATCTGGATTACACTTGACCTCAATCCCAAAAAAACTTCTTTGTCGTGCTAATGGCTGAACACGAATTTCGGTTTTAGAAGCATAATTTAGTGAAATGAAATACTCATATACAGGCAACTGTATGGACTTTTCTTAAGAAAGAATAAGGAATCTGTGTGACATGTATTCTCAATCCCCAAAAAACTACACAGCGTCTTTCAAAGGTCTAAACAAGGATCAGGGTTTAAAGCATATTTTAAGCACGAATCTGGGGAAATGGTGTCCTTATATGTAGCACCTACATGAACTTTTGATAAGAAAGAATAAAGAATCAGTTTACACGAGTCCTCAATCCCAAAATACACAGGGAATATTGGAATGGGCTAAAGTGAATTAGAGTTTCAAA
>NW_006957367.1:0-737 GCF_000164805.1 Carlito syrichta
AGGCCCTGTACATTTGTCGAATGAGGACTCCTAAAACCGTATTTCCATTTCATTCTCAGCAAGATGCCCTGATATTCCCTCCTGATGTGGATCCCCAAACTCTGTATACAAATACGCATGTGCCCAGAAGTTTCCTAGGGCGTGGAATCCAAGAATCTTGATTACCCTTAAAATACCTAATAAATATTTGGCAACCTCAAAACAACAGATTCCTATACGAATTGAAGGAGAAATGGAAGTTTTAGGATTACAAGGTACATCTTAAGACGAGAGTTACCTACAAATATGGTGATAAGAATCTTTGTGTCCTGGAATCTGCCCTTTGTTGTCCTGAGGAACCCAATGGACTTGTAGGTTCACATTCTCGGTTACAACTATCTAGAAGACCAGAAGGTTGCTGAGATTCTATAATGACAAAATTGTCCTGTCCAAGAGGCACGTAGCCCTAAATAATGTCGGGAATTAGAAGCCCAGATTCCTGATTAGCCCTTATACTGTGACCATGTAGACTTCTTGGTTTGGCGACCCACATATCCCAGATTCTTTTTGTTCTTAGTAAGCCTCCCGGACGTTACCTGACCACGTGGAAGTAAAAACTCTTACATACCTATATTCATTCGCCCAAAGAGGTCCCTGGAATCCAAGATTGCTGGATCCCCTTTAAGATGTCCTAATATGTGGGAACTCCTAATCCCAAGTTCCGAAATCAATCTAAAATTCCAGCAGTAATTTCTGGA
>NW_006957368.1:0-697 GCF_000164805.1 Carlito syrichta
TCCCTGCACACGTATGTTTATCGCAGCATTGTTCACAATAGCAAGAACCTGGAAACAACCATGCTGCCCATCAAAAGAGGACTGGATTAAAAAAATGTGGTACATATACACGATGGAATACTACGCAGCCATAAAAAAGAACAAAATCATGAATTTCGCTGCAACCTGGATGGAACTAGAGTCTATAATACTGAGTGACCTCTCACAAAAACAAAAATCCAAATATCACATGTTCTCACTCATATAATGGACCTTGAACATCCAATGCAATACTATGAGAAAATGACGGATGGTACTGGGAAACTATGGGGGGGAGGGGGATGGGATTAACAGTAGCAAATATCTGTCGGGGGATGGGAAAACACTTCTTATCTACAGGGTGCCTGAATGAAACGTCATTGTACACCTACCCTTAACTATACCCCACAAAACCATAATAAAAACTACTGATTAATGAAAAAAAAAAAACCCAACGTACCCTTATGTACATTAAAGATCTGCTGTTCAGTTTTTTGTGTTTTTTTTTATTTTAGTTTCAGAAATATAATGGAAAGAGAACCAAGTCCCTCTCCTTCCACTGTTCCCTGGGCAAGGGAATGCTCTCTGTGATCCCCACAAAAAACCAAAACCAACTGTGTCCTCTGGCTGCGAGGCAGTTTCCTGACTTGGGTAGGCAAGCTGATCTGACCACACACAC
>NW_006957369.1:0-792 GCF_000164805.1 Carlito syrichta
CCTAGTTAGGTCAGCTAGCTAGTCAGGTTGCTTGTCAAATAGCTAGTTAAGTCAGCTAGCTAGTCAGCTATCTAGTCAGCTAGATAATTATATCAGTTAGCCAGCTAAATAGCCAGTTAGCTAGCTAGTTAAGCCAACTTGCTAGATAGCTTGTGTGCTGGGTAGTTATGTCAGCTAGATAACCAGCTAGCTAGTCAGCTAGCTAGTTAAGTCAGCTAGCAAACCAGCTAGTTACTTGGCTAGCTAGTCGGCTAGCATCTCAGCTAGCTGGTCAGCTTACTAGTGGGGTCACTCACTTTCCATCACTTCAGTTAAATATTCGGCTCAATCACCTGCCAACCGTACAGCAAACTACTCGGCTCACTCACCAGCTAACAGGTCTTGTTAACTTGTCTACTCACTTGCTTTCCATCAGGTTAGTTAAATATTTGGCTTGCTCACCTGCCAACAGGTCAGCAAACTCTTTGACTCACTCACCAGCCAACAGTTCTACTAACTTATCGACTTGCTTGAGGGCAAACAGGTCAGTGAACTAGTTGACTTGCTTTCCAGTTGACTAGTAAAATCAGCTCACAGGTCGGCTCACACTCCAGTCAAAGAGTTAAGGCAGCTCATGCATCGGCTCACTCGCTGGCCGACTAGTTAAGTCGGCTCACTGGTTGGCTGACTCACTGACCAGCTAGTTAAGACTGACCAATCGGCTCACTTGCCAGCCAACTAAATTCAGCTGACCAGTCATCTCATACACCAACCGACTAGTTAAGTTGGCTGAGCAGTTGACTTGCCAACCGG
>NW_006957370.1:0-725 GCF_000164805.1 Carlito syrichta
CAATATGCAGATAGCTGACAAAGTATTATTTCTGGGTATGTCTGTGAGGGTGTTTTCAGAAGAGACTAGCCTTTGAATCAGTAGAATAAGTAAGGAAGATTTGCCCTCAGTGTAGGTAGGCTCCATTCAATCTGCTGAGGGCCCGGAAAGAAAAATTCATGCGCTCTCTCTTTTCTGGGTTTGGGATGCCCTTCTTCTGCCCTTGGATGTCAGAACTCCAGGTTTTCTGGTCTTTGGACTCTAGAACATGCATCAGCTACCTACTCCCACATTTCCCGCTGGGTTTCCAGGACGACAGCCTCTTACTGAGAATTATACCATCAGCTCCCCCAGTTCTGACGCCTTCAAACTTGTACAGAGCCATGCTGTGAGCTTCCTTGTTTCTTCAGCTTACAGATGGTGTGTTGTGTGACTTCTTGGTCTCCATAACTGTGTGAGTCAATTCTTGTAATTAATTTCCTGTTGTGTATTTATGTTGATGTGCCACTATATCTATATTATCTATATATATCTATATCTATACCTATATCTATGTATATCTATATCTATATCTATGTCCCATTGGTCTTATCTCTCTGGAGAACCCTAATTAATACACAGGATCATAGATAGTTGGGTTCTCGACCAAATTTTTTTCTCAATGAGGTAATGCTTCAGTCAAGAATCATTTTACTTGTTCTCTGAAACCTTGCATGAAAAATTCTTCTAGAGCAGTGCTTCTTTAC
>NW_006957371.1:0-725 GCF_000164805.1 Carlito syrichta
CGGTGCACTCTGTATTTTCTGCTTGTTAAGTTTGGTTAAATGTTACAGATTTGCAATCCTTTGAAAATAGTTTCTTTATATAATTTAAGAAAATATAAAATCACATTCCCTTTATATTTTAACCCAAGTTAGATTTTTAAAAGAGTATTTCCATTGAATCCCCTAGTATTTTCTCTACCTAAGACATAATGCTGTACTGTGCAACAAAGTATCCGATTAATCTGATACTTTTAATCACGAAACATTTCAAATGAGGCACACAGATAAAGAGAATTTGAGGGCCAATATTTAAAAAAACAAAATAAAATAGAGATTTACAACATAGTAAGTATTTGACTCCACATTAGTATAAAAACGTATATAATTGAAAATTCTAGAAAATTGATTATGATATTAGAAAAAGCAATGTTCAAGTCCTGTATGAAAGAGTACTCAAACGCTATTGCACAGTACTAAAAACATCCAAAAGTTTCTAAACTAAAGAAAATGCTGAAATATTGTTTGGTTGTTCTATAACCAAGCCTCAACCTGACTCCATGACCATACTAGTAAAAGACTACCTATGAGCAACCCCCTGTTGTCTCCTCTCAGTTTGGGGATTTCTCAGTCCTCTCAATAAACACTGCTTTAAACAAAAAAAAAAGACGACCTCGTTTAGAAGATCCTTGAATGGTCACTTATCCCTGGTGAAATTTTTAGATAGATGTGAACACATGGTGCTCTTC
>NW_006957372.1:0-811 GCF_000164805.1 Carlito syrichta
CTGATACTTTTAATCACGAAACATTTCAAATGAGGCACACAGATAAAGAGAATTTGAGGGCCAATATTTAAAAATCAAAATAAAATGGAGATTTACAACATAGTAAGTATTTGACTCCGCATTAGTATAAAAACGTATATAATTGAAAATTCTAGAAAATTGATTATGATGTTAGCAAAAGCAATGTTCAAGTCCTGTATGAAACAGTACTCAAACGCTATTGCACAGTACTAAAAACATTCAAAAGTTTCTAAACTAAAGAAAATGCTGAAATATTGTTTGGTTGTTCTATAACCAAGCCTCAACCTGACTCCATGACCATACTAGTAAAAGACTACCTCTTGAGCAACCCCCTGTTGTCTCCTCTCAGTTTGGGGGTTTCTCAGTCCTCTCAAAAAACACTGCTTTAAAACAAAAAAAAAGACGACCTTGTTTAGAAGATCCTTGAATGGTCACTTATCCCTGGTGAAATTTTTGGATAGATGTGAACACATGGTGCTCTTCACATATTGGCAATGTAATCCACCATGTCTACCGCATTTGGCAGAGCACTGTACACAAGTGCTTGAAGCCTAAGGATTGCTCAGTAGTCAAGGTACCTCCCATTATGATGTCAAAGTTCTGAGGCTGATGTCATAAATGACAATATGACATGCTTGTTTCCCTGACTTTCCTTATGTTTTTAATGTAAAAATTAGACTTTTAGTCAATCTACAGATTCAGTGAAATAACCATTAAGTTAACATCATTCTTCTCAGACCTGGAAACCGCAATAAAGCATTCATATGACACCATAAAGAATCATGAATTG
>NW_006957373.1:0-764 GCF_000164805.1 Carlito syrichta
CATGTCCCCACCACCTGTTTTAACATTTTACTATCTTGCTGTGTTTACCTCAGATGTATTTTTTTCCAATTTTTATGGTAAACATTTTTTAGCACACAGAAATTTAAAAGAATAGTACAATGAATACCCATGTGTTTGATACTGAGTTTCAATAATTGTTAATATTTTGCCCATTTATTCTCCCTGTTCCCTTTCTTATTCCGTTTATTTATTACCATCTCCCCCCACCACACAGACACACACACACACACACACACACACACACACACCATTTAAATAAATCTAAGTTAAGTTGTTGCAGGCATCATCATGATACCAAAAGATTTCCACATACATCTCCTAAGAATAAGGTGTATTTCTCCATAATCTTCATATCATTGCTACATCTAGAAAAATTAACAATGATTCTCTGACCTCATGTAATACTTTCTTTATATAAAAAGACAATTTTTCAAAAAATGTCTTTTTATAACTATTTTTTTTTTCAACAGCGTAATCAAGAAGGTTATTTTTTTCACAAGATTCATTCACGGTTCACTCTTTACATCTGACTTTTGATTCTTTAAACTCTTTCATTCTAGAATAGTTACACATATAATTTTTTCTTATGGTTCAGACTTTTGGAAGTGATTAGGTCTATTGACAAGTGGTGTATCTCATAATCTGGATTTCTCAGATTTTTTCCTCCTGTTTTAATTTAGTATCTACCTTTGAAACATGTGTCTCCCGAAAACAGAAAGGTTTCTTCTCTCATCATTCTTTTT
>NW_006957374.1:0-762 GCF_000164805.1 Carlito syrichta
GCAGGTGGAGTCTGCAGTGGCTGTGAGCATGCTCCTGCCTTCTGGCCTGTGTGACAGTCAGGATTCTGGCTCAAAATAATAATGATCACCAGCACCACCACCACGACCAACACTGTCACCCAGCATGAGAACTGGAAGAGGAAAAGGCACAATCCAGCCTGACCTTCACAGGTTTCAAAGGTGGCCACTGGGCATGACCATCTCACGCTTTCAGCCATGCTCCCCAGGAGGCATGCCTCCAACCTCCCCACTCCTGCCCCACAACCAAGACGCGTGTGAACAGATGACCCTGAGCTAGGGCAGCCATCAGGCACAGAGCGGTCAAGGTGGTCCAGCAGCACAGCAACCAGCCCAGGTTCGAGTTACCTTGTCTGCCACCCTAGGACTGGGGTAGGGTTTCTTCTTCTCCTGGTCACTCCATTGTCACCAACCCAAGTGGACCTTTCCCTGGGGAGCCATGGAAGCCCAACGAGATACACGTGAGAGGCATCTTTTTTGTCACCAGTGTCTCTGTCAACTGGACTCGTGTGCGGCAGCTCAAACTTGTCTCCAGGGGACTCGACCTATGGGGTTCAGTCTGTCCTCCCACCTCGGCCCCCAAGCAGCTGGAACTATGGGGGCCAAAACGTCTGATTCCATTTTGGGAACCACTCACTGAGATGAGGTCTGACCATGTTGCCCAGGCTGATCTCTGGCCCCTGGGCTCAGGCAGTCTCCCACCTCGGCTTCCCAGGCCATGGGGCTGATGGCCATGAGCTCTGG
>NW_006957375.1:0-678 GCF_000164805.1 Carlito syrichta
ACTCTGCTACCACCCTACTTCCACTCCCTTCCTTCCTGTAAAATGAGGACAATATTAGTACTTCCCTCATAGGATTGTTGTGAGGAGTAAATGAATTCATACAGGTAGAGTTTTGAATAGTTTTGAAAAGGCTTAAGAAGACCTTTTGTAGTTCAATAACAGAAGCAATGTCTATAATTAACTGGTAATTATTGGATGTTTACTGTGTACCTGCCTCTAAAAGTGTTACCTCACTTAATTTTCATCACAAAACTCTGCAGTAAATGCTATATTATTTCTATTTTACAGACAAGAAAAACTGGCCTAGAGAGATTACACAGTTATAAATGACGAAGCTTCCAGTCAATGGCATTAAATTTTATTCCCGAGTCTACCTGCTTAACCAGAAAGTAACCCATACTAACTCATATATACATTCTTTTGTATCTTTTTCAGGGAGGAGGGAGGGTTAGTATTGTATTAAGAATTTACTCTCAGCCGGGCTCGGTGGCTCAGCCTGTAATCCCGCGCCTTTGGGAGGCTGAGGTGAGTGGATTGCCTGAGCCCGCGGGTTCGAGACCCGCCTGGGCAGCGAGACCTCATCTCTACAATAAATCAAAAAATCAGCCGGGCGTGGTAGCGCATGCCTGTAGTTCCAGCTACTCAGAACGCTGAGGCGGAAGGATCGCCGGGAGCCCA
>NW_006957376.1:0-1026 GCF_000164805.1 Carlito syrichta
GCCCAGATTCCAGATTAGCCCTTATAATATAGCCATGTAGACTTAATGGATTGGCGACCCAAATAACCCAGATTCATTTTATTCTCAGTAAGACACCCGCATGTTACCTGACGATGTGGAAGTAAAAACTCTTATACACCACTATTCATTCGCCCTAAAGGTCAGGAGGGCCCTGGAATCCAAGATTGCTGGATCCCCTTTTAGAATACGTCCTAAATATGTGGGAAATACTTATCCCAAGTTACAAAATCAATCTAAAATTCCAGCAGTAGTTTCTGGATTAGAAGGTAAACCTTAAGCCAGAAATTACACTAAAAATAGCGAGATGATTCATTACGTTATGGAATATGGCCTTCCAGCCTCCTGCAAAAAAAGTCAAGCAGATGGCCAGATTCTCTATTACAACTAAGAAGACGAGCAGCTGGTTATTGGTGATTGGTAATGACAGATTTGTGGTACAGATACAGAAATTAGCTCTAAAAATTTGGGGACTGGGATCCCCAAATTCCTGATTAGCATTTAGAAAAAATCTGTAGGCTTCCAAGTATGAGAACTTCCTTAATCCAGGGAAAAATGAGCAACTGCCCAGAAGTTTGCTGGTCACATGAAAATTGATTTTACTTGTTCCACATTGGTAACATGAGTAAAAGCTTTCTAGGGACATAGTGTCTGAGATTCCTGTTCGTTCTCAGCGATATGATCAGATGTTTCCCAGTGCCCTGGAAGTCCAGACCCGTGACTCCCAATAGAAAGACTCCAGAATGTTCCTGTGGGCTTGGAAACCAAGACCCTGGTGACCTCCAAAAATTCCTGCTAAACATAGTGCAACATCTAAACCCAAGGTCCTAATTCCGAATAGCTAATCTACCAGAAGTTTCTGGAGTACGAGGTAACCCTGAACTCAGGGCTTACATTAAAAAAACCCGAGATGATTACTTGTGTCCTGAAATTTGGCGTTAGAGGATCCAGATCGAAATGGACTTGAAATGCCATATTTTAGTTTAGACTATTGAGAGGACCAGAATG
>NW_006957377.1:0-766 GCF_000164805.1 Carlito syrichta
CAAACTTGTATTTCTTTTCTTTTCTTTCCTTTCCTTTCCTTTCCTTTCCTTTTCTTTTCTTTTCTTTCTTTCTTTCTTTTTTTTGAGACAGGGTCTTGCTTTCTTGCTCAGGCTGGAGTGCAGTGGCACATCATAGTTCACTGCAGCCTTAAACTCCTGGGCTCAAGGGATTGTCCCACTACAGCCTCTCAAATAGCTGAGATTACAGCACACGCCACTATTCCCTACTAATTTTCATTTTTAATTTCTTTTTTTGTAGAGATGGAGTATCAATATGTTGCCCAGGCTGATCTCAAACTCCTGGCCTCAAGTGATCTTCCTGTCTCAGTTTCCCAAAGTGCTGGGATTAAAGGTGTGAGCCTACATTTCCCATTTAAAAAATTCTTATCAAACATTAGTATATATAATAGGTTGTAGGTGACAATGGGCATATTTATTTGGATTTATTTAATGTCAGTAGTTTAGAATGTTTTTATTTTGTATGTGTGGAAAAGATGGGCTTATTAGATGGCTGAATAGTACTGTGGGTCAGATCGAGACACCACCTACATTATTGAGATTGATCATCATGAGATGCTGGTTAGGATCACTCTCTTTCAATCAGATCGCATATGTAAATAAGCAACCACCCTTTGATTGACTGCTGATGATCCTCAGAGGAAACACTGAATGTTTTGCTTTTCTGGCTGTCTTATTGCTCAGAGAATGTAATACTAATGAACTCAGCCATGTATTTGAGCAGCTGTCACAGCAAAGGGATTTCCAA
>NW_006957378.1:0-347 GCF_000164805.1 Carlito syrichta
CGGTGGACGGGAGTGGCCACTGCATTCCAGTCTGGGTGTCAGAGTGAGACTCCAACTCAAAAAAAAAAAAAAAAAAAAAAAAAAAAAAAAAAAAATTTAAAGTAATTTTGACTTTTTTTAGGATTAGGACTAGAATAAAATTCAAATATCTATGTTTTTTGAAAGGTTATTACTGCAAGGCATGTAACATATGTTTATTGGGAAACTGTTGTATCTCAGAATCATTTTACTTTGCAAGTATTTAGCAGTAAATGTCCTATTTTCCACAATAAAAATGTTCTGAGAAAATAAACAAAAGCTTAATTTGTCTTCTTTTTAAAACTTTAGCTTCTATCAAATATATAAAA
>NW_006957379.1:0-772 GCF_000164805.1 Carlito syrichta
TGCCTTCCCTTTATATCTTAACCCAATATATATTTTAAAGGAGTATTTCCATTGAATGCCTTGTATTTTCTCTACCTAAGACATAATGCTGTACCCTGCAACAAAGTATCCGATTAATCTGATACATTTAGTTTTCAAGAATTTAAAATCAGCACACAGAAAAAAGAGTATTTGGGGTCCAATATACATAAACCAAAATAATATGGAGATTTACAATGTAGTAAGTATTTTACCTTTTCGTTATACATTTGAAGGAAGTATAAACTGCCTTCCCTTTATATCTTAACCCAATATATATTTTAAAGGAGTATTTCCATTGAATGCCTTGTATTTTCTCTACCTAAGACATAATGCTGTACCCTGCAACAAAGTATCCGATTAATCTGATACATTTAGTTTTCAAGAATTTAAAATCAGCACACAGAAAAAAGAGTATTTGGGGTCCAATATACATAAACCAAAATAATATGGAGATTTACAATGTAGTAAGTATTTTACCTTTGCATTAGTAAAAAAAAATTAGATAATTAAGAATTCTGGAAATTTGACAATGATCTTAGGTAAAGCGATTTTCAAATCTTGTTAGAAAAATGCCTCAAAGGCTGTATCATAATACTAAAAACATCCAAAAAGTTCTATACTAAAGAAAGTGCTAAAATAGCATGTTGATTTGCTATAACCAAGCCCCAACAGGAGTCAGTGTTCATAATAATAAAAGACTACCTTGTGGGCATCCTCCTCAGTCTCCTCCCAGTGAGGGAGTTTCTCTGTC
>NW_006957380.1:0-753 GCF_000164805.1 Carlito syrichta
TTACACTAAAAATGGTGAGATGATTCATTGGGTTGTAGAATCTGGGCTTACAGCCTCCTGCATAAAAAGCCAAGCTGATGGCCAGATTCTCTGTTACAACTAAGAAGAGGAGCAGCTGGTTTCTGGTGACTGGTAATGACAGATTTGTGGTACGGATATTGGAATTAGCTCTGAAAAATGTGGGCACTGTGTCTCCCAAATGACTGATTAGCATTTAGAAAAATCCTGTAGGCTTCTAGTTATGAGAACTTCCTAAAGTCAGTGAAAAATTAGCAACTGCCCAGATGTTTGCTGGTCACATGGCAACTGATTTTTCTTTTTCCACATTGGTAATATGAGTAGAAGCTTTGTAGGGACATAGTGTCTCATATTCCTGTTTCGATCATAGCAGTACCACCAGATGTTTCCCAGTGCCCTGGAAGTCCAGACCCGTGGATCCCAATAGAAAGACTCCAGAATGTTCCTGTGGACTTGGAAACCGCGACCCTCGTGCCCTCCCAAATATACCTTCTAAACTTGGTGCAACATCTAAACCGAAGTTACTCATTCCAAATAGCTGAACTACCAGAAGTTTCTGGAGTACAAGGTAACCCTGAACTCAGGGCTTACATTCAAAAAACCCGAAATGATTACTTGTGTCCTAGAATTTGGCGTTTGAGGATCCAGAATCTAAATGGAATTGTAGTGCCATATTTTCCTTTAACCTATCGAGGGGGCCAGATGTTTCTGGAATTATGGAATGACTGATTCATA
>NW_006957381.1:0-11717 GCF_000164805.1 Carlito syrichta
AAGTATTTTCTACATCTGTATAGAGGAAGTAATATATAAAGAAGCACTAAGACATTGCGTTTAAAATTGCCAGTGAATAAAATGCAGCAAAATGCAATGCTTGCAAAAGTTGGAAGTAGATGCGAAAACCCAGAAGAGTATTGCAGAGTCATCTGGAGAGGGGCAGGAGGATGCCCCATGCCCCAGTTGTTGAAAAATGACTACAACTCTCTGAACAGAAGTCAGATCTGCAGGTTAGCTTTTTGACATGGAGATTTTTTTTTTTTAATTGTGAAGTTGTGGGGTACAGTTAAGGGTTAGGTATACAATTGCGTTTCATTCAGGCATCCTGTTGATATGGGGTGTTTCCCCGTTCCCAGACAGATATTTGCTACTGTTAATTCCATCTCCCTCCCCCCACCATAGTTTCCCAGTACGGTCAGTCATTTTTGTATAGTATTGCACTGGATGTTTAAGGTCCATTATGCGAGTGAGAACATGTGATACTCGGATCTTTGTTTCTGTGAGAGTATTATAGACTCTAGTTCCATCCAGGTTGCTGCGAAATTCATGATTTTGTTCTTTTTTATGGCTGCGTAGTATTCCATCGTGTATATGTACCACATTTTTTTAATCCTTAACTTTATACAAATAATGAGCCTGCCTCTCCCTTTCAGTTTGGCTAGATGCTTAACTGCACGAGTTGAGGTCTCATTTGCCTCTCAAGAAGGGCAAGGTGGCTTGGATGGTCAAGCAACTCTGACCAGTTGAATATGCACTAGTGCCTGCCAGCATGCCGAGCTCCTGGACAGAGAAAGAGCAAGAAGCCTTCTGTGACTTCCAACTTCAACACAGTAAGCCGCGTGGAAGGGCTCACCCACACATCTCTTTGTTCCTCTCTTGCTCACATGCTCAGAGAACAGCAGACACTGACAACATTCAGGGAGGTGGCGTGGAGGTCACAGGCACCTTCTCTACTTTCACCCCCCACTTAGCTGGAAAGAATGGACACTTCCTGGAGTGCCTCTCTCTCATGCCAGGGACACTCAAGTTCCATGATGTCTATTCGCTGTCCACTCACAGTTCCATTCTCTGTGTCCTTGGAGACTCACCCTATACAGTGAATTACCTAGGATTCCTGGTGGCTGATTTGGTTGAAAGCTTTGGCAATAGAATATAGGGTGAAAGAAAAGAGAGAATATTCCTCTCCCTCATGCTCTTGAGTTTGGGCAATGTCCCTGATGGTGGCCATGTCCTCCACTTCAGCTTCTGCTGGGTGTGAACTCTCAGTGGGTTATGGCACCATTGTCTCTTCTCTTTGTATCTTGTTATTGGTTGATTGTCTCCTCCCATCATTCATATGTTGAAGTCCTAACTCCATGTACCTCAGAATGGGAGTGTATTTGAAGACAGGGTCTCTAAAGAGGTAATTAAGTTAGGGCATATGGGTGACCAGGACACATTTAACTGGTCAGAATTGCTTTGTCATCCAAACCTTCTCACCATTCTTTAGAGACAAATGAGACCTTATCTTGTGCAGTAAAGTATCTAGCTAGACTGGAAGGGAGAGGAAGGCTCATTATTTGTAAAAAGTTAAAATCTCCATGTCAACAAGCTGGTCAGCTGATCTGACTTCTGTTCAGAGTTGTGGCCATTTTTCCATAGCCAGTATGTATATAGCCTACAGGGTTTCACTCTCCCTTTGAAGGCTTTACAGTGCTGTTTTGGGCTAATCCATTATGACTAATGTCCTTCTAAGAAGATTCAATTTGGACACAGACATGCACAGAGGGAAAAGTGACGACACTGGGAGAGGATGGCTACCTACACACAAGCCAAGGAGAGAGGCCTTGGAAGAAACCAACACTGCAGACTCCATGATCTCAGACTTCTAGCTTCTAGAACAGTGAGAAGCAATAAAATTGTGCTGTTTAAGCTACCCAGGGTGTTGTATTTTGTTATGGCAGCCTTAGCAAACTAACACACATTTCTTGGCTCAGATCTGGTAACAGGTCTCTGCTTCTACAGTCTCTATGTGCCTCAGTATCCCTTTTTGACATCTTCATCACTGCCTATTCACCCCTGTAAATTCTTTCACGCTGGCTCATATGGTGAGATGTATTTCTTGATGGGCTTCTGACTGTCACATGTATGCTATTTCAGTTAATCCTTTGAATAGGGCCATGAAACTGTGATGCTTATACTCATTTTACAAATAAGGGAAATGAGACTCAGATAGGTCATATAGCTGGTGAATGGCAGAGCTGGGATTTCAACCAAGGTCATTCTGGCTCTGACGACCACTGGGTGCTGGCTCTTGGTAGATCTTCAACCTGCTGAATGAAAGAGCCATACCCTGGAATCTGAGGCCCCTGGAATGGCATGGGCCCTGGGGCATCACTAGGTCAATCTCTTCCTCTTACAGATGAGGAAACCAAGACTCAGAGCAGTGATGTCGGCAAACTCACATAGTAACAGAACTAAGACTTGAATGCAAGTCTTTTGACTATTACTTTGGTACTTTCTGCTGCTTCTATGATTGGTTTGAGAATGACAGCAAACATAGGGTCACCTCCCCAGTCCACACTTGAATATTCCAGGGCAGTCAAGCACAGCGATCGAGAGTCAGGGTCCTAGTATCCATCCACACATCAGTTCCATGCTTACTGGTTGCATAACCTTGGAAAAGTTACTTAATAACTGCTTTGTGCTTTAGGGTACTCACCTATAAAACAGATACTAATTACAATGCATAGGACTCTTGAGAGAATCAAATAAGATAAAAAAACCCTGAACACAGTGACTAACACATAGGTTAGTCTTAATTAAATGAAGAGTCATTGCTATTACCTGGGGAAATTTTTAAAACCAAGAATAGGTTCTTCCTACTGACCTGTAGGCACTGAATTTACTACTCGCTGTCATTCAGAGGCTGAACAATAATAATGATGATGACCCCAAGAGCTAGCAACGATGGCAGCAGCCTACCAAGTCTGAGGCACTGTGTTAGGCATGCACATTAACTCTATTCCCTATGACATCCCAGAAAGATTGAGTGGGTAATTAATAAGCTAATAAGTGAGAATCCAAATTCAAACTCAGTTTCACCTGCTCCAAAACTCATGCATTTTCCAATTCTGATGTCTATGGGATGGGGTAGAACATGATGTACTGGAGTATAACTGCAAAAGGCACTACACAGTGAGATTTGTGCCACCAAATTCTGAGTTCCTGGAAGGCAGTGGAGTGTCTCACTGACTCTGTACCAACAGCTTCCAACACAGTATGTGGCACACAGCAGGTCTACTCAATACAAGTGTAATGACCTCTGTTGGTGTTGAGCTTGAATGAGCTTTCAGAGAGATGAGATCACACTTTATTTTTTTGGACCTCAACAAGCTCATTTCTAGAACAGAGGAATGAGGAACAATGCCCCTTCCTGTCATTCCTAAGGACTAACAAGTTGACTTCAAGGGAGTGTTTCCATGGGAGTAGTAGGCAGTAGCGTCTCCTGATTTCCTAGCACAGTCACAGTTCTACAGAAGACTTTGAATTTGGTCAAATGTTGGCACCCTAACATTGTCAAGACTTAGAGGTCTGAGACTCAGATTAATTCTAAATATGTGCCTAGTTTTCCATATAATGTGGGATGCATTAGCTAACTTTTGTAAACTTCTCTTTCCTAGTCTGTAAAATAGTTATGATGATATTTTTCACCCAACCAACATCTGAAAGTCTCCTATGTACCAGAATCCATTCTGAAAATTGAAATCCGTGTCCCCGTGAAGCCTATATACTAACAGGAAAGGAAGAAACAAAATAAGTGGGTTAAACACAATAAAGGAGGGGACAAGGAGAGCTCGGGTGAGGAACATATTACAATTATAAATGGGTGGTCAGCAAAAGTTTCTTTTAGAAGGGGACATGGAAGACAAGGCCTGGCAGTGGCAACGGTGACATGCCACACTGATAAAGAGGGAGAACTCAGGCAGAATCAGCCACAAGTGCAAAGGCCTAAACCAGTGTTCGACCAGTGTTAGCTAGGACTATTAACATTGTTCGCGGCAGCACATAAAGCCCCCTACCTACTGGAAAGTGACTTCAGTAGCCATAAGGCCATGGTGACCCTTGAGGTCCAAACCTGTGCTCATGAACGAGCCTATCTGCGCTCTGCTGGCCTGATGAAGGAAAACCCACAGGCTGTCCTGCTCACGGGAGAGAATTTCCTAGAAATTGCATTAATGGTGCATTCAGCTAGTGCTGGGGAGAAGGAAGGGAGAACAAAAACCAGGTTTGTGGTGGTGTCAGTCATTTAAAAAGAATGTGCAAAATTACCCTGGTTCAAGCTCTCAGGCAGGAGTTACAAAAGTCCTTCCCCTAATAACTGTTCCAGTACTCAAAAACCCCAAAGTAAGGGGCATGTAGTCAAACTGCATTGTCCTTTTAAGGATCTATTTAATGCAATTGAACTTTTTCCCTGGCGTATGAAAAAGCATGGTTTAAGCTGTACCCGAGCAACTATCCTGCGTGACTCTTAGTCATTACCACCATGAAAGAGGCTCACAGCTGAGTGGACTCGGCAGTGGGTGGGGGGGTGATATGAGAATAAAGGAATTTGCTATCCCTGTCACATGGCTTTTAAGGGCAAGTGGCCATCCGAAGCTATGCTTCCTTAATTTTTTTCTCTTCTTGGAGCTGGATCCCTTCAAATCCAATTATGGATCTCTTTAAAACTTCAGAAGTCTGAGCTGTGAGTCAGCTAAATATTATTTTCTACTTTTCCGGTACTTGCACTTTCTCTTTCCTCCTCATTCCCTCATTTGTCTCTCCTCCTTCCCAGCCTTCTCTGCTGAAGCCTTCCTACTCTCCCCCAGCAGAGCAGGCCACCTTGTATTCCTCCTCACAGCAAAGCCTGCCACCCCTCTTTCATGCCTCGGTTCTTCCCAGAGACCACTTTTCATGGCAGTCCTCTCCTCGTTCACAAGAGTCCCCTGCTAGATGCTGAGCTCTCCAGGGCACAGCTGGTGTCATCTCTACACACCAGTGCCCATGACAGGCACAGCAGACACATTCAGGGAATTTTTACCAATGAGTTGATGAATAAATACATGAGTTTGGAAGTAAGACAGAGGTGCTGTCCAGCAGTTTTTAAAAAGGTTCAATTAACATTTGCAGAATGACGAATTGTAAACAGTGTGCTGTGATACCCACAAATGAACTGATCAAAATCAAAGACCCCAAGGACTCTGGAGAAGGTAGAAGGTAGTTTGTTTTGGATAAATGAGGATGGGCTGGGAGCATATCTAGGCCCTGTCTTCAGACAGGAACGGTTAGATTGTGCCTACTTCCATGAAATGACTACCCATCTCCAACTCATGGCAAATGATATCCAAAACTTTGCTATCAGGAATTTCCCTCTAGCCTAACTCCTTGAACCATTTGCTACCTTTGGGCCAAAGCAGAGGGTGCTGGAAAGGGTTCAGGTCAGAAGTCAGGTAGGACTGGGCCTGAATCTGGTCTTGGATACTTCCTGGCTGTATGACGCTGCAACAGTGACTTAACCTCTCTGTGTGCCTGCTGTCATCTGTGAAATGAGGTCCAAAGATACAGTTCTTTTCCCCAAAGCCAAGTTTCTCTTAGGGAATACTCGACTCTAGGCAAAAAGATTTCTGCCAATCTTGTTCTTAAACTCAAGCTTTTTTACTTTAGTCATACAAAGCTTTCAAGTGGACCTGCTGGTGATAATTACTAAGAAAGGAGGAAATAGGGGAATAAGAGAGTAAGGTAAAGTAGTAGGTGGTGCTAAAGCAGCTGCCATTCCCAGGCTGCCCATTCCAGAGTCATCTAGGCTTTCCTACCCATGTGCCAGAAGAAGCCATGAGGCACCAGGGAGAAGAACAGTGAGATGAAGCAGATATTTCTCAGAGAGGTACTGAATGACTAATAAAGGTTACCTAGAGTCCATTTCATCCTGATCACCTAAGCTGCAGTTGGAACACAGAATCAGGAACATGTAACTCAGAGCCCTTACAATCATCTGAATATTTGGTGACAGGATCAGGAGTGAGGAGACAGGTGGGAAATGCTTCTTAGGATGCATATCAAACAAAGCAGCACGCACTAATAAACAGCATATTGTAATGCAAGAGGGTGGTCCTATAAAGTTACCACTGAATGAGTGATACATACAAATTAATCGCACACTATCACTACCAATATTGAAAAGACCATGGATATTCTCAGCCAGGTGATGCCCTTAGTGTGTTACAGAACAAAATCCAAAGTCTGCATCATCACATCCTGGCCCAGGGAGCCCTTGCCTAACTCTTCTGTCTCAGCTCAAGGTATTCCTCCCTGCTACCCCTGAGTCAGTTCCAGAACAGGCCACGTTAGTGCCTCCACCAGGGTTGTTGTGTTCCTGGCTGGCTCCAGTCACTCTTCAGTGTTGGCTAAGATGTCACCTCCTCAGCGCGGTCTGTCCCTGTTGTCATCCATCCTGGTTAATCACTCTAGGGAGTAGTCAACATTACAACCTTCCTTGCCTCCCTCCTAGGTGGGGCATGAAGATTTCAACAGGCCACATACATAAAACACAGGGGCAGAAGTCTTCTGTTTTCAAGACAGAAAGCTCTGTGTGCCAATCTTGACCTTGCTGCCACTATTATTCAACAGGTCTACCCTATTATCATTTTTAGAGATGGGGTCCCGCTGTGTTGCTCAGGCGAGGAGTGCAGTAGTTATTCACAGGTGTGATCATGGTTCACTGTAGCCTTGAACTCCTGGAGTCAAGTGATCTTCCCGCCTTAGTCTCGTGAGTAGCTGGCAATAGCTCACCTGAGTAGCTCACCTGAGTGCCACCACATTCAGCTATATTTAAATTTTTTTATGTAGAGACAGGGTCTTGCTATGCTGTCCTGGCTGGTCTTAACCTCCTATGTTGCTGAGATTACAGGCACTCAATACCACACTTGGCAGGACTACTCTAAATTCTGGGGAATAAAGGATAGAACAAGAGAAGACTCTGCTCTTATAAAGTACCCAACAAATGTATTAGCCCCATTCCCTTTCCCTTTAGTTTTTGCGCTTATCATGCCATTTAAGAGCAAGATTAGGCCTCATACAATTTTATTCTTCCTTCAGTGCCTACATAGAAAACTATATCTTATATAATTAAAATGGATGAAGATTTACTGGGCATTGATACTAGTTCTAGATCATTTGGGTTTATATTTACAAATGCTTATTGAATCCTCATAACAGCCTATGAAGGATGTGATTACTCCCATTTACCAGATGTGGAAAGCTAACCTGCACAGGCAAGATCCGAACTCAAGTCTGCTGAACTCCTCAAACCATGCCATTTCTGATATGCTGCGAACCATGATGGGCAAACTTTTTCTTAAAGGGCATGGACGCATACGTGAGTATTGTTGGCTTTGGGAGCCAAAAGGTCTCTGTTGCAACTCCTCAACTTCTGTCACTGTAGCCCAAAAGCAGTTGTCAACCTAAATAACAGAAAGAGACACTCTAAAAGAAAACATGAGCACTGCAATGGGAATACGCGTGTCAAAGTAAGCCATGTGCATATACAGGGATGTAGAGGAGGACAACGGTTTTTAAAAGAAAATAATGAAGAGGAGTACATACTTGTTGAAATAATCAACTTCAACTACAAAGATCCAAGGCTGACAGGCAGTTGCTGGGCAGTTGTCTTTGTCTAAGGTTGTGATGGTCTTTGCGCAAGGGTATGGTTTTGGTAGACTCTTTTTTTATTATCAAGCAGACAAGCATGAGAACCCTCTCTTCATGGCCACCCCTGGCTCTGTTTGTCAAGGTTTTCTTAATATTAGTGACTCCATCTTGATTCTGATGACTTTCATACTGCCATAGATAAAATAAAAACCAATTGTGTGACTGTGAGCCCACAAAGCTTTATTAACGAATGAACATTACAATTTAAATTTCAAGTAATTTTCATTATCCATAAAAATATATTCTTTTAATTTTTTTCTCAGTTATATGAAAATGTGAAAATTCAGCTTGGAGACATACACAAACAGGCAGTAGCCAACCCTTGGTGTAAACAGTTAAACGTTCATTATGGAGGTTACTAAGAAGATTCAGAAAAAGATTAAGAATTGATTGTATCCTCGGTATATTTGTCTGGCCACTCCAACTTGATCTTTGTTGAAGGCAAGGGTCATGTGTTCTGTTTCTTCTGTTGTCTCCCTTGAACCTGGCCAGAGGTGAATTTGTCTGCACTGCCCTGATGATGAAGTCTGTGCTTCATAAACGCATGTTCCATAAGCAAAGCCTGCCTGGGTAGAATAGCAATGTCAGCTGAGATGGGCTATTTCTCTTGGATAATTGTCTTTGTGGAGATTCCCTTCACTTGGAGCAGTCCCACAGGGCTCTGCCCACCAATTTGGCACCGTCTGTGCCATTTTGATTCAAACACATCTGACCCGCTGTGGTGAAATGTCAAATATGTTTTAAAAGGAGATGCCACAGTCATGAGCTGGGGAGGGGGCACAAGGAGGGGCCACTGAAGCATAAAGGTGGATGACAGGGAGCAGCTCACAATGAGACTGAGGGAGGAAGAGGTTGGCCTCTCTCTCTCTGTGATGTCACTGGCATTTTAAGCTGGGTCTGTCGGCCTCAAGGCAAACTATAGGAAATAAATAAAGTAACTGACTGGGAGTTAGGCAACAACAGGGATGAAAATGAGCCAAGATGATCCCTTCTTCCCTGTGGACCAAGGGCTTTCTCCACCGGGGCACTTAAGTATCAGAATAGCTTGTCATTGTATGAGGCCCAACAACTAGATCTGTGAACCATCCTAGAAAAAGTACTACATATTTCATTGCTGAATATCATTATGATTCACTTTAAAACAATCCCATTGGGAAGCTATGCATCAACGCGTGTCTAGTCTACCTGATAAAGCAACTTTACAACTCTTTCTGGAAGTACTTTCAGAGCTATTGTTATTATTTGTTGAGATCTGACAATTAAGTTTACGAACATGCCATGTGCGCTGATGTTGGCAGCACTGTATGAATAACTGTATTGAAACACTCTCCTTACTTATGTGATCTGGTCCCTAATGACTTTTTTCTTTACCTGAAGATCAAGAAAATATGGAATGGAAGACATCTGATGACATTCAGGACATCAAAGGTAATATGATGACAGCTCTGATAGCCATTCCAGAAAAGAAAGTTCCAAAATTGTTTTGATGGATGGACTTGGTGCTGCTGTCAGTTCATAGCTCCCCAAGGGGAGTACTTCGAAGGTGACTGTGGTGATACTCAGCAATGAGGTATGCAGCACTTTTTCTAGGATGAGTTTGTGACCTTAATTGTTGGACCTTGTATGTAGGTCTTCCTGGACAGTGAAGCGTCTGAGGCCAGGATTCTTTTCTACAATCAAGCATCCCCAGAATCTAGCATGAGGTCTGATAATTATACATAGCTAATACTAAAAAAAATTTTTTTAATTAAAAAAACACCTGCTTGCTTTTAGAAAATACTGGTTGGGAAGGGAGGGTCTCACTCCAGAGGCTCTGATTAATTGGTCTGTGGAGAGCTCCGGATGCCAGGCTATTTTAAAATCTCCCAGGTGATTCATTCCAACATGCAGCCATGATTGCAAACACTGCTCTAAATTGAGTGGACAGCACAATGATACTAGGATGGTCCACAGGCCTCTAACCCTGTACATTGGGGAGGGGATGGTGGACAAATCTCCAGAGCTAAGTAGCTGCTTTACCAAACACTCTCAAGCACCGAAGGCCCAAGAAGAGACTGGGAGGTCAGCTTAGCACTGAGTTCTGCCACTGATAGGTTCTGCTGACTTAATTGACTGATTAACCTTGCTGAGTCTCTGTCAGGTCCTCTGTAGAATGGGGATTACATGAGCTAATGTACACAGAAGCATGAGTCAAATCTAAGAGATCAGAACCGTGAACTTGAGAGGCCCTAAAGAAGTCAGATGCCTCTTCCCATCACCGTGCACCGAATGGAGGCCAGATGAGTTTCTTTATGGCAGGAAGATTTAGGATCATATCTTTCCTGTAAACTGAACCACATGGGTGTCTGGGTGCTTGAGTCATAGCTCCTGTTAGCTCTTGTGATGCTAAAGACCTCAGTGGCAGAAAAAAACCACTAACCTTACATGGGTCAGCAGAATGGGGCAGGCACATTTTCAGGAATGGCCACCCCAGTGTTACCACTAGGCCAGGTCAATTCATTTAGTCTTGTTTTGGAATGCTAGAGCCGGGTAGAGTTACACACGGCAAGAAAATGTCTCTGCTTCACATGGTCACTGGTCAGTGATTTATGGCTTCAAAGCTTGGACCTTTTACTCCAAGACCATTTGCCTAAACTGAACAAACTGAAGTTGGTTTTCTATTAAGTAACTACTCAGCAACATATGGATTCTTCTGTAATATATAGGCTGCATGCCCAGCATAGAAAAAATACAAGTAAAACACACATGCAACCAGGCTCGGTAGCTCAGCCTGTAATCCCAGAACTTGGGGAAGCCGAGGAGAGTGGATTGCCTGAGCCCATGGATTTGAGACCCACCTGGGCAACTTGGCGAAACCTCGTCTGTACAATAAATAAAAAATTATCTGGATGTGGTAGCATGTGCCCATAGTTCCGGCTAGTTGGAAGGCTGAGGCGGAGGTATCACCAGAGCCCAGCAGGTCAAGGCTGTGGTGGTTGGCAGCGTGCTCTGGGTGACAGAGTGAGACTCCAACTCAAACCTCCTCCCAAAAAAAAATAACAATAAACACAGAAAAACCCCACACATGCACATAAACACATACCTGTCTGCTTAATTTTAAAATACTTTACTTTAAAATAGCATCTCTAAGCATATTTAACGTTCTGATTTGGCATTTTCTAATCTGTCAAAATTTAAAATATCTATAATATTTAATATACTAGTGCCACTTAGAATTTACTCTGTATCAATACTTGCATAAGCAAAAAAATATGAATAATAAGAATGTTTATGTATGGTATTGTTCATAATTGAAGGACAAGTGAAATACCAGTTAACAGGAGAAGAAATAATTTATGGGGCATCCACCAATGGGAAAAACTATGAAGACATAAAAAGAAAAAAGACAATACACCTTTATGTGCTAAGATAGAAAGATACCCAACATTTTATTTTTAAGTAAATAAAGCATATAATAATTCAAAAAGAAGATACATATATAGACAGAAGTAAATGATTACCCATGTGAAAAGCATTAAGAATATACTGCAAACTGTTAGCAAGCAGCACTTACTTTCAGGGAATGTGAGGGGGAGAGGAGATTTCATATATTACTATACTTCAGTGGTGTTCTGATAAATGTTCAACTGGCTATTCAGAAATTAAAAAAACCCTTGATTTGTAGTATCTGCCAATTTCCAAGGTGTAAATACTTCCACCACGGCAGATTTCAAGCTACCAGTGCACGTGTCACTGAGCAATTATGAAAAGATGTACAGTACTACATTATTCTACAGAATTTCCACCACACGGCTACAGCAGATGTAAACAATCTTATGAGCACAAATAGTAAAGAGATTAGGAAGTCATGGGCTTTGAGAGTTTTGAAGATTTGTTACCTTTGTTTTTTTTTTTTTTAATTTCTCTAGATTTGTTTTATTTATCTTATTTTGGATTCAGGAAGTAAAAGTGCATGTTTGCTACTGACATACTACATAGTGGTGGGG
>NW_006957382.1:0-588 GCF_000164805.1 Carlito syrichta
TCCATTCTGCCCCATTCTGCCCCATTTCGCTCCATTCTGCTCCATTCCATTCCACTCCATTCCATTCCTTTCCTCTCCATTAAGCACCATTACAATCCACTGCATTCCATTCCATTCGCTTCCCTTCCATTCCATTCCAGTCCTCTCCAAACCATTCCATTCCATTCCATTCCTCTCTGTTCCATCCTATTCCTTTCCTCTAACTCCATTCTATTCATCTCGAACCAATCCAATCCTCTCCATTCCATTCCATACCTCTCCATTTCATTCCTCTCGATTACATTCCATTCCTCCACATTCCATTCCATTCCGCTCCATTCTGCTCCATTCTGCTCCATTCCATTCTGATCCATTCTGCTCCATTCCATTCCATTCCATTCCTCTGCCTTCCTTTCCAATCCATTCTGACCCCTTCCATTCCGCTCCATTCCATTCCACTCTATTCTGCTCCCTTCCATTCTGTTCCATTCCGCTCCATTTCATTCCACTCCATTCCGCTCCCTTCCATTCCCTTCCATTCCATTCCAATCAATTCCCTTCCATTCCACACCAATCAATTCCATTGCATTCCACACCATTCTAATTCCA
>NW_006957383.1:0-1187 GCF_000164805.1 Carlito syrichta
TTGCCTGAGGCCACAGGTTCCAGACCTGCTTGGTAACTTGGAAAGACCTCATCTCAAATTATTATTATTTTATTTAGCCAGGTGTGGTAGCTTGCACCTGTAGTTCGGGCTACTTGGAAGGCTAAGGCAGAAGGATAGCCTGAGCCCAACATGTTGATGATGAGGTGACTGTAAGCGTGCCACTGCACTCCAGCCTGGGTGATGGAGTGAGACTCTGACTCAAAAAACAAACAAACAAAACCAAACAAAAAACAAAGGCAGATGTAAACATGAAAATAAAGTTAGCTAAATTTACATTTTAAAAACTTCATAAATCCCGCGCCTTTGGGAGGCTGAGGTGAGTGGATTGCCTGAGCCCGCGGGTTCGAGACCCGCCTGGGCAGTGAGACCTCATCTCTACAATAAATAAAAAAATTAGCCGGGCATGGTAGCGCATGCCTGTAATTCCGGCTATTTGGAAAGCTGAGGTGGAAGGATCACTGGAGCCCAGCAGTTCGAGGCTGCGATGGCCGGGAGCGGCCACTGCACTCCAGTCTGGGCGACAGAGTGAGACTCCAACTCAAAAAACAAAACAAAACAAAACAAAAAACTTCATAAAACACAAATAATGTGAAATAAAATTATTTACAAAAGCACCATATATACCAAAACACAAACACAGGAAGCAAATGGGTAGAAAAACCAACAATTTGAAAAATCATATGACAAGATTAAGAAATACATTTGAAAAACCAAATCCATTTAGAGTGAATTTGTTTTTATTAATATGGGGAATGGTGGCACTCGGAAAGGTGCTAGCTGTCTGAGGTCTCCTATCCTGCCGCCTGTCGTGGAGGTAGGGCAGACTGGCCAAAGGGAGCTGCTGAGGCTGATCTGTCTGGTTTCTCCATGTTCACCTCAGGTTAAAGAACCCAGGTGAGCTGAGCGACACATGGCCACAAGGCGCTCTGTATTCTGGGCAGAGTCTTAGTTGATGGTAGAAGCCGCGCAGCCGCCATGGAACTTGGAGAGAGTTTCCCATCCCAGTTGGTCAGTGAGCTCTCTCCTGGGACACAGGGAAGGGTATGGCCACACCCATGGCCTTCCTGGTTCAGGATGGACTGAGGGGGTCCTGGGACTACCTATAAGCAATCTCAAATCTGCCTTGGCACAGCCCAGAAGTGTTGCTCCATTGCTCAAGCCTCTGA
>NW_006957384.1:0-8653 GCF_000164805.1 Carlito syrichta
TTTACTTCATTCATACACAACCCTAATATCAAGAACCTTAGAGTGTTACCACAATATTAGTGCCATTTTCATAATCTCCCCTTGGTTTTCTTAAGTACTAAAGTTTCATAATTTCTAAATAAAGTCATTGTATTGTCTTTTTGACTTATACTAAACTTTAAATGATAAAGATTCATCTAATGTAAGAGAAAAGTATGATTCAGAGGGATTCTTGCTCAGCACTGAGGACAGGAGACAGCAGAGCCAGTCATGAAACAGAAACTGCATTTTGCTTCAAGTTATCCCATATCTATGTGACTCGTGCATTTGTTAATTAGTTAGATTTAACCACTTCACAAAATACTTATACTTCAAAAACCATATTGTACATAAGACTCACATACAATTCTCTATGACAATTTTAAAATGAATAAATTTGAAGAAAGATGATTACTTTGGACTTAAAATGAAAAAGATGCCCCACATTTGCAATGACTATCAACACTACAGCATGCCGGGCTCAGTGGCTCAGCCTGTAATCCCGTGCCTTTGGGAGGTTGAGGTGAGTAGATTGCCTGAGCCCATGGGATCGAGACCTGCCTGGGCAGCGAGACCTCATCTCTACAATAAATCAAAAATTAGCCAGGCATGGTAGCGTGCACCTGTAATTCCAACTACTCGGAAGGCTGAGGCAGAAGGATCGCCGGAGCCCAGCAGGTCGACGCTGCGGTGGCCAGGAGCGGCCACTGCACTCCAGTCTGGGCGACAGAGTGAGACTCCAACTCAAAAAAAAAAAAAAAAAAAAAACCACTACAGCTATGCAAGAAACGTGAGACTGGGAACTTTCAATTTTGCTTAAGCAATGGTTTTCCCTGGAGATATGTGAGAGGTGTGGCTCTCCTTGCAAGTGGTTTTGATTTCTAAATATCATTCTTTGTGACTGATATAGTGCTAATGCCATTAAAATTCTCATTATGAAATAATATTATTCCAGCTAGCCCACATGGGGCAAAACTGTTTGCTTTCTGAGCCTGAAATTTTTGGAATTCCTTGGAAGACAATCATTATTGCTGCCTTCTTGGGAATGGCTACTTTTGCCATTTTCTTCTGGATCATTGATGTGAGTATATGAACATTTCATACAGGTACAGTTATAATCATATATAAGAAGAAACTTCTATAATCACTGGACATTTTATACAATTTTAGTGTTGTAAATTTCTTTTGTAGCAATGCCCTCATCGAATACCACTAATTTCTGTATTCGCGATTTTACTGTCATTTTGTTAGAAATATTTTTAAACTTCTTTTGAGATGAGATTTTGGGCACTTGTGTTCTTTAGAAGTATGTTGTTAAACCTTCAAATGTTTTGCTGTTTTCCAGCTATCTTTGTGTCTTTTAGTTCCAGATTTCATGGTCCCATAACATGCTTCCTGTGACATGTTTTCTTTAATATTTATTAAGGTGTCTTTTGTAGGCTAGAATGAGGTCTATCTTGCTGAATACTAGATGTAAGATGGATAAGAATGAATAATCTGCTATTGTAGGTTGAAGTTTACAGATGGGAAGTTTCAGTTGATTGACCACTTCAGGTCAGCTATATTCTTATTGATTTTCCATCTGCTGAATCTGTCAGACTTAAGAGGGTTTTGAAGTTTTCGGCTATAATTTGGATTTTTCTTTTTCTCCCAGTGGTTTTACCAGTTTTGCCCTCATGTGTTTAAAGCTCTGTTGTTAGGTTTTCACTCGTATGGGATTGTTATGAGTTTTTGGATAATTAACCACATAATTTCTATTGATTCCAGGTACTTTTCCTTTCTCTGTAATGTGTTTTGTTTGAAATTAAAATAGTCATTTCAGCTGCTTGAAATAGTGCTAGCAGTGTATTTTTTCTCTCTTCCTTTACTATTAAAGTTTCTGTCTTTATTTTAAAAGCACATTTTTTGTAGACATAACATTGTTGTATTTTGTTTTATTATCCACCTTCAAAGTCACTGTTTTTAAATTGCTGTGTGTAAGCCAATTATGTTTGAAGTGATTATTGATATGTTTGGATAAATATTTCACATATGTGTTAGTGTATATTTGTCATCCTTCTTTTTTTCTTTAGTCTTCTATTCTTTATCTTTTCTGATTTTTTTTTTTGAGAATTTAGTAGACTGTCATTTCCCTTGTCTCTTCGCATGCCAGTTTTACTTATTACATTTCTTCTTTACTCGTTTACTTTTTTTATAATCAACATTTTTTATGATATTGTGGGGTACAGTTAAGGTTTAGACACACAAATGCTTCGTTCAGGCACCCTTGTTGATAAGAGGTGTCTCCCCATCCTGATGCTTTCCTTGAGTTTGAAAAACACATTTAACACTATAATACTATAAGAAAAGGACTGACAGTGGTGGAAAACTATGGGGGGGAGGTGGGATTAATGATAGTCAATATCTGTCTGGGGATGGGGAGATACCCCTTGTCAACAAGGGTGCCTTAACAAAATGTATTTGTATACCTAACCCTTAACTGTACCCCACAATATCAAAATAAAAAAATATTGATTTTAAAAAAAGGAAAAACACATTTTTAAATAACCCATGTCCTCTTTCAAATAACACTGCACCAATTCCGAGGAAGTGTAGGTATCTTTCAGCAGACTATTTTTGGTACTCTTGAAGATGTATTTTTCTATTATTCTTTTTTCCCCTTATTGTTATCATTATTGGGACCTCGTGTTATCTTTTGGATTAATGAAGAATAAGAAAACCTTTATCTTCATATTTTTAAATCTAATTTCTTTCTTTCATTTTGTACATTAAAGTTGCTGACTGATCTTATTTGTCTTCTCTCTAGCCGGGTCTCCTAGGGATACATTCCCTCAATTCATGTTTGAGTGAGAAAGTCATTTCTCCTTTACTTTTGAAGCATAATTCTTCTGGCTACAGAGTTCAAGATTGATATTCTTTGTTTTAGCACACTATTTTATTTCACTTTTTGATTGCATGACTTCTGGTGAGAAGTCTGATGTCATTCTTACCTTTCTTACCCTAAAGGTAAGATTTTCATTTTCTCTGTAGCTTCTTCCAATATTTTGTCTGTCTTTTAATTTTGGAGATTGGATATTATTTATCTCTGTGTAGGGTTCTTTATTCTGCTCTGAACTTCTTGGATCTGTGATGTGGTGTCAATAATTTATTATTCTTCTATCCAAGTTTTGCCAAGACTTTAATGTTCATGCTTCATATTTAGTAGAATTTATGTTGATCTGATGAGGGGGTGGTTTCAACCCGATGTCTTTTTTTAATGCCTTAAATTAGACCCTTTTCAAACATGTTATAACAAGTTGGTATGAATTCATTTTGGTGCCCAAAATGTGAAATTCATGCATCATTTTCCATAATAACCTTTTCCCTGAACTTTTTAAAGACTCCCTTTATTTGACAAGATAATACTACAAGTCACAAATAATTTATTTTAAAAAGAAATCCTAAAGATTATCTAATTGGTGAACCCATTGCTTTTTCCACCTTCTCCTGTTGAGGAATGGAGGAGAATGGGGCAGGGAAATCCACTGTATCATGAGCTTGGTATGAGGAAAAGTGGATATTCATGATTATCTGTTAGCCATCCTGGATGCAGTTTCTTATGTTAATATAATTATAAGTGACTCTTTGATGCAGCCATGATATTGCACTATCTTCACAAGTCTTGGTGACTGGTCTCGGCATCTAATCACCAATTACCCCTTTCAGTGGTAGAAATATGTTTTAGTGATCAAGAAAATGTGTCTTGACACTGGGGCAAGATGGCGATGGCATAGGTGAACTGGTGAGATTCTCTGAACGTGAGTTCCCAAAAATGCTATTACTTCTCTACCCCCATCCCCCAGACCACCACCAACCATGCTGGGGTCAGGCCCAGGAACTTCAGTCCCATGCAAGGCCAGATATTGCGCCCCCCCCCCACTGCTGCCGTTCTACTCGTGTGTGGAAGTCTCCGGTCCCAGCCCCCTCCAGATCCCTCCCCGGCTGCATTGTCTCCAGCCCGGGCACCTGGCACCAAGCCACCGGTCACACAGGGAGGCTCTGGGCACCCGCCCCTCAGAGACACTGGTCCCATTCCTGGCTGAAGTACTCTGTAGGGTCCCAGTGCCACTCTCGCTGCTTACAGCCTGCCCTTTGGAACTTTGGAGCTCTGGAACTCCGGGTCCACCCTGGCTGAGGCACTCAGCATGAGACCCCAAGCCGGAGAACCCAGACAAGTGGAGAAAAACAGATCTGCTTAAACTGCCTCGCCATTCTCCAGGCAGAGACTTCCATTGCCCCACCCACCTATCAACAAACTTTACCTCATTTCCTAAGGCCAGATATTGCAGCGTGTGGGGAAGTTTTGGGTCCCTGCTCCCTCCGACTCTCTCCCCAGCTGCATTGTCTCCAGCCCGGCACCTGGCACCGCTGGTCACACAGGGAGGCTCTGAGCACCCGCCCCTCAGAGACACCGGTCCCGTTCCTGGCTGAAGTACTCTGTAGGGTCCCAGCACCACTCTCGCTTCTCGCTGCTCACAGCCTGCCCTTTGGAACTTTGGAGCTCTGTAACTCCGTGTCCACCCTGGCTGAGGCACTCAGCATGAGACCCCAAGCCAGAGGACCCAGACAATTGGAGAAAAACAGATCTACTTAAACGACCTCATCATTCTCCAGGCAGAGACTTCCATTGCCCCGCCCACCTAGCAACAAACTTTACCTCATTTCCTAAGGCCAGATATTGCAGCGTGTGGGGAAGTTTTGGGTCCCTGCTCCCTCCGGCTCTCTCCCCGGCTGCATTGTCTCCAGCCCTGCACCCAGCACCGCCGGTCACACAGGGAGGCTCTGGGCACCAGCCCCTCAGAGACACTAGTCCCATTCCTGGCTGAAGTACCCTGTGGGGGGCCCAGAGCCACTCTCGCTGCCCACTGCCTGCCCTTTGGAGCTTTGGAGCTGTGGAACTCTGGGCCCACCCAGGCTGAGGCACTCAGTGTGAGATCCCAAGCCGGGGGACCCAGGCAAGTGGAGAAAAACAGATCTGGGTAAACTACCTTGCAGGCAGAGACTTCCATTGCCCCACAGACCTATCAACAAACTTTACCTCAGTTCCTAAGGCAACAGTGGGAAACAGGAGACAAAGCCCCACCCCTACACTGCAACAAAAAACAAAAGGGAAAGGCTGGAATCGGAGATCACAGAAGTGACTCTAGTCTGATCGCTTATTTTGACTTATGATTTTATCATTGAAACTGTTGGTCTAGATTACGTTTGGTGTTTACCTTCTGACTTATACTGTTTCTTGATTTTTTTTGGTCTGTCTCTGTGTAGCTATCAGTATTCTTTAGGGAATCTTTCTTACCTGTCTTTTTTCACTTCTTCCCAGCCCTGTGTCTCTCTCTCACCTGATAGTTGGTATGTATATCTGTTTTCCCTCTCGCACTTCTCTCTTTCGCTTATTTTGACTTATGATTTTATCATTGTAACTGTTGGTTTAGATCACGTCTGTTGTTTACCTTCTGATCTACACTGTTTCTCGATTTTATTGACCTGTCTCTGTGTAGCTATCAGTACTCCTTAGGGAATCTTTCTTACGTGTCTTTCTTCACTTCTTCCTGGCCCTGTGACTCTTTCTCACCTGATAGCTGGTATGTATATCTGTTATGCCTCTCACACTTCTCTCTTTCGCTTATTTTGACTTATGATTTTATCATTGTAACTGTTGGTTTAGATCACATTTGTTGTTTACCTTCTGACTTACACTGTTTCTCGATTTTATTGCCCTGTCTCTGTGTAGCTATCAGTACTCTTTAGGGAATCTTTCTTACGTGTCTTTCTTCACCTCTTCCCAGTCCTGTGTCTCGTTCTCACCTGATAGTTGGTATGTATATCTGTTTTCCCTCTCGCACTTCTCTCTTTCTAACTCCCTATTGACCCTGCCTTCCTCCATTGTTTTCCTCTTCTATATGCCCCCTTTTTAAATCTAGGGACCAAGACTGCATACTGCTGAATAGACAGACTGTAAAGCAGAGGGAAAAGTGAACAAAGCCAGAAGACCTTCATAAGGAAGAACAGGTCATTGCAGAAGAGAAATAAAAGCAACCCCACCTTCCCTCAAAAACAGAATTGAAGAGGGGGAGGGAAAGGGGAAGAGGGAGAAAAATCTACAGAAATGAAGAAAAACCAAAAGAAGAGTATGGGTCTCTCCCAGACGCCTGGGAGAGCAGACACTGAGAAATCTGACTTTGGAATGCAAACAATGAAAGTCCCCAGAATGAAGGGTCTCAACTGCAAATGTAGATATCAAAACAATAATGGAGAGACTAAAAAGAATTGAGGAGACACAAGAAGAAACTAGGATGGAGCTGATATATGAGATACAGTAATAAAGAATACTGTGAATGAATAAATAACAAATTGATAAGCATGGAAAGCAGAATTACCTCAGGCAGAAGAAAGAATCTCAGAGCTTGAGGACCAAAATATAGAAATAACCCAAACTCTTAAAAACACAGAAAATAAGCTCAAAAAGACAGAACAAAACCTTCAAGAGATGAGTGACTATCTCAAGAGGCCTAACCTAAGAATAATCGGACTCCCTGAGGCAGAAAGCGAAACAGAGACCACATTGGAACAAACTTTCCACGAGATCATTCAAGAAAATTTCCCTCATCTAATCAGTGATACAAAAATTCAAACACAAGAGATTCAGAGAACCCCCGCAAGACAACAAATGAGAAGACCAATTCCTAGACACATAATAATTCGTCTAAATAAAGTAGGCACAAAAGAAAAAATCCTAAAGGCAGCAAGAGAAAAAGGGCCAGATCACCTACCATGGAAGACCAATCAGAATAGCAGCAGATTTATCTGCAGAAACCCTGCAGGCTAGGAGAGCTTGGAGCCCTATCTTCAAAGTCCTAAAAGATAAAAAATTTCAACCAAGAATAACCTACCCGGCCAAGATAAGCTTCATCAGTGAGGGAGAATTAAAATCTTTCCCAGATATCCAATCCCTAAGAACTTATGCAGCCACAAAACCATCTCTACAAGAAACACTTAAGAAAGTACTAAACACAGAAGAAAAGGAAAAAAGAACAACGTACTTCACAAGAATACAGGGAAAAGAATACCATATACACGAACCAACCCCCAAACCAAAAGAAAGACAAAAAAAGAAAAAAAGAAAAAACCAAGTGGAAGAACAACAACTCAATGAGAACTCCATGATAGGGATGAACTCTCACATTTCAATAATTAGTCTGAATGTGAATGTACTAAACGCACCACTGAAAAGACATAGAATGAAAAAATGGATAACATATCACCAGGCAACAATATACTGCCTTCAAGAGACACATCTCACTAGAAAGGACATACACAGACTCAAAGTAAGAGGATGGGAAACAAATTTTCAGGCGAATGGAACACAAAAGAAAGGAGGAGGCGTGATCCTAATTTCAGACAAAATACCATTTAAGCTATCAAAAATTGAAAAAGATACAGAGGGCCACTACATAATGATAAAAGGTTCACACCATCAACAAGAAATATCTATCCTAAACATATATGCACCCAACATAGGTGCGCCAACATTCATAAAACAATTTCTAGGAAAACTAAAGATATTGACTCTAACACCATAATAACTGGGGACTTTAATACACCACTCACAACCTTAGACAGATCATCAGGACAAAAAATCAGCAAGGAGATCCGGAACCTCAATGAGACTCTGGACCAAACGGACTTAATTGCTACCTATAGAACACTCCATCCAAAGACCACAGAATACACATTCTACTCATCACCACATGGAATATATTCTAAGATCACATAATTGGACACAAATCAAGTATAAGCAAATTTAAAAGGACTGAACTTCTACCATGCACCTTCTCGGACCACAGTGGAATAAAAATAAACATTGACACCAACAAAGTCCCCCCCAAACTCACAAAGACATGGACACTAAACAGCATGATGCTAAATAACTCCTGGGTCAATGATGACATCAAAATAGAGATCAAAAGATACCTGGAAACAAATGAAAATGAAGAAACATCTTACCAAAATCTCTGGGATGCCTTAAAAGCTGTAATAAGAGGGGAATTTATATCCCTACAAACACACATGGGAAAATGGAAGGAACAGAAATTGACAACCTAAGCCACCTAAGAAGCTGGAAAAGCAAGACCACAAAAACCCTAATTTCAGCAGAAGAATCCAGATCACCAAAATAAAAGCCCAAATCCAGGACATAGAAGACAAAAAGATAATACAAAAAATCAATGAAACAAAAAGCTGGTTCTTCGAAAGGGTAAACAAGATTGATGGTCCCCTAGCTAGACTGACCAAGAAAAAACGAGAAAAAAACCAAATAAGCATAATCAGAAACACAAAAGATGAAGTCACATCTGACCCTGAAGAAATACAAAAGATCATTAGAGACTACTACGTACACTTGTATGGAAACAAACTTGAAAACCAGAAGGAAATGGAAGACTTTCTGACATCACACAACCTACCTAGGTTGGAACAAGAAGAAATTGAGACCCTAAATAAACCAATAACAATCAAGGAAATCGACCACGTAATAAGAAAACTTCCTACAAAAAAAGCCCTGGTCCAGATGGCTTTCAGCAGATTCTACAGACATTTA
>NW_006957385.1:0-391 GCF_000164805.1 Carlito syrichta
CTAGCTAGTCAGCTAGATAGTTAAGTCAGCTAGCAAATCAGCTAGTTACTTAGCTAACTAATATGCCAGAAACTCAGGTAGCTGGTGAGCTAACTAGTGGGCTCCCTCACTTTCCATTAGGTCAACTAACAAGTAGGCTCGCTCGCCTGCCAACCAGTCAGCAAACTAGTCATCTCACACACCAGCCAACAGGTCAACTAACTTGTCGGCTTGCTTGTAGGTCAACATTTCTGCTAGTCAGCTCACTCACCAGCCGACCAGTGAGCTGACTTAAGTCAGCTCACTGGTCGGCTCACTAGCCGGTAGACTAGTTATGGCAGCACATGCTTCAGCTCACTCGCCAGCAGACTAGTTAATTCAGCTGACTTGTTGGCTCTCTCACCAGCCAACT
>NW_006957386.1:0-308 GCF_000164805.1 Carlito syrichta
CCTAAAAGAAAGCCTGCTGAAAATCTAGAACTTGCTCACATCCTCCCCTGAACTTTTACCGTGGGATGACCAGAAACTCACTAAGGCAATGAAAGGAGTGTGCATATCTCTCTATGAGAGCTGTTTGCCCAATTTCTGTTCTCTGCTGTTGACTGGATTGGTTTTCTGATAGCAGCAGCAGCAGCAGCAGTTAGCAGCCCAGCAGCTTGTCTTCCAGCAGCAGCTTCTCCAGATGCAACAACTCCATCAACAGCAGCATCTGCTCAGCCTCCAGTGTCAGGGACTCATCTCCATTCCACCTGGCCAGG
>NW_006957387.1:0-1026 GCF_000164805.1 Carlito syrichta
CTGACCATGTAGACATATAGGATAGGCAACACAAATAACCCAGATTCTTTTTGTTCTCAGTATGACTCCAGCACGTTACTTGACGATGTGGAAGTAAAAACTGTTATATACTACTATTCATTCTCCCAAAAGGTCAGGAGGGCCTTGGAAGCCAAGATTGCTGGATCCCCTTTAAGAATGCATCCTAAATGTGTGGGAATTCAGAAACCCAAGTTACGAAATCAATCTAAAATTCCAGCAGTAGTTTCTGGATTAGTAGGTAAACTGAAGCCAGAAATTACAATAAAAATGGCGAGATGATTCATTGGTTTGTGGAATCTGCCCTTACAGCCTCCTACAAAAAAGGCCAAGCAGTTGGCCAGATTCTCTATTACAACTAAGAAGATGAGCAGCTGGTTCCTGGTGATTCATAATAGATTTGTGGCATGGATATAGTAATTAGCTCTGAAAAATTTGGGGACTGGGACTCCCAAATGCCTGATTAGCATTTTAAAAATCCTGTAGACTTCTTTTTTTTTTTTTTTTTTTTTTTTGAGTTGGAGTTTCACTCGGTCGCCCAGACTGGAGTGCAGTGGCCGCTTCCGGCCACCGCAGCCTCGACCTGCTGGGCTCCGGCGATCCTTCCGCCTCAGCCTTCCAAGTAGCCGGAATCACAGGCATACGCTACCATGCCCAGCTGATTTTTTTTGGATTTATTGTAGAGATGAGGTCTCGCTGCCCAGGCGGGTCTGGAACCCGTGGGCTCAGGCAATCCACTCACCTCAGCCTCCCAAAGGCGTGGGATTACAGGCTGAGCCACCGAGCCCGGCATCCTGTAGACTTCTAGTTATGAGAACTTCCTTAAGGCAGGGAAAAATTAGCAAATGTCCAGAATTTTGCTGGTCACATGGAAACTGATTTTTTTGTTCCACATTGGTATCATGAGTAGAAGCTTTCTAAGGACATAGTGTGTCAGATTTTTGTTTTGATCTCAGCAATACAACCAGATGTTTCCCAGTGGCCTGGAAGTCCGGACACAGGGCTCCC
>NW_006957388.1:0-532 GCF_000164805.1 Carlito syrichta
CAAGCCCCCACCTCGACCACTATCAAAACCCAGAAAGCCTTGGGTGAGTCCCTGCTTTGGCGGGAGTACCGACTCCGGCCCATTCAAAAACAGGCCAGAGACCAGGATGTTGATCAAATGAAAAGCCTGAGAACCCAGCAATATGGGAGGCTCAGGCTGAGAGCATGGTCCGAGTTGGGGGTTTGAGTGCAGTCTGAGCAACCTAATGAGGAAAGAAAAGAAAGAAAGAAAGGAAAGAAGGAAGAAAGGAAGGAAGGAAGGAAATAAAGAAAGAAATCCATTCTCCTGCAAAACTTCTGCCCTCAGTTCTTTCCCCCGGCCCCCCCCACATGTGAAGGTCCCCCAAATTCGGTACCCTTAAACCCTAACCCCCCACAAATGGCAGGCCCAGCATGGTTCAGGAGTTCCCAAGGTTCCTTGGCTGGCTTCCTGCTGGCTCTTCTCTCTGAGGTGTGAAATGTGATTCAGACAAGTCGACCCTCCGACTAGGCAACAAGGACCTTCTGCCAAGAAAGGCCAGGGACACATCCCT
>NW_006957389.1:0-301 GCF_000164805.1 Carlito syrichta
CTTGGGTGAGGGCAGGCCTTGGCGGGAGAATCAACTCCAGCCCAGAGTTCAAGACCAGGCCGGAAGACCAGGATGTGGACCAAATGGAAAGCCTGTGAGTGCAGCAGTTTGGGAGGTCCAGGCCGAGAGGATGTCCCAAGTGAGATGGTTTGAGAGCAGCCTGGGAAAACTACTGAGGAAAGAAAAGAAAGAAAGAAAGAAAGAAGGAAGGAGGGAAGGAAGGAAGGAAGGAAGGAAGGAAGAAATATATTCTCCTCCAAAACATCTGCCCTCGGTGCTTTTCCCCCACCCCCCACATGTG
>NW_006957390.1:0-307 GCF_000164805.1 Carlito syrichta
CTTGGGGAGACCTCATCTGTAAAATAAATAAATAAATAAATAAATAAATAAATAAATAAATAAATAAATAAAAATTAGCCAGCCATGTAGCGCACGCCTGTAGTTCCAGCTACTTGGAAGGCTGGGGCGGAACGATCACCTGAGCCCAGCAGGTCGACACTGGGGTGGCCATGAGCATGCATGCTACTGCACTGCAGCCTGGGTGATGGTGAGTACCATAACACTCTGCCATGGAAACAACCTCACCCTCTGCCACTGGAAACTCAGTGAGCCAGTGCTCAGGCTGCTTTTCTCTTTGAAATCCCAG
>NW_006957391.1:0-5311 GCF_000164805.1 Carlito syrichta
AACTGGCTAGTTAGGTAGCTAACTAATTAAGTCTGCTGGCTAGCCAGCTGGCTACCTAGTAAAGTCAGTAAGTTAAGTGAGCTGGGTAGACAACTGGCTAACTAGGTGGCTAGCTAGTTAAGCCAGCTGGCTAGCCTGATGGCTATCTAGTTAAGTCTGCTAGTTAAATCAGATTGTTAGTCAGCTGGTTAGCTTGGTGACTGGCATGTTAAGCCGGTTGTTTAGCAGGCTTGTCAGGTAGGTGGCCAGGTAGTTAAGCTGGCTGGCTAGCCGGCTGTCCATCAGGAGGCTGACAAGTTAATCTGGTTGGCTATCCAACTGTACAGCCAGCAGGCTGCCTAATTAAGCCAGCTGACTAGCCAGCTATCGAGCCTGCTAGTGGGCTGGCTGGTTCCCTAGCCAGCTAGCCAGCCAGGTAGCTAGCTAGTTAAGCAAGTTGGCTAGCAGGGTAACCAAACATTTGGCTAGCTAGTTAAGTCAGCTGGCTAGCCAGCTATCCAGTCAACTTGCTAGTCAGCTACTTAAGTCAGCTAGCTATCCAGCTAGCTAGTTAAGTCAGCTAGCAAGTCAGCTGACTATTCAGCTAGCTAGTCAAGTCAGCTAGCTATTCAGCTTGCTAGTCAGCTAGCTAGCTTGTCAACTAGATAGTTAAGTAAGCTATCCAGTTAACTAGCCTGTTAGTTAGCTAGTTAAGTCAGTCAGCTAGACAGCTAGATAGCTTTTTTGGTGTTCACTTATGTCAGCTAGATAGCCATCTAGATAGTCAGAAAGCTAATTAAGTCAGCTAGCAAATCAGCTAGTTACTTAGCTAACTAGTCGGCTAGAAACTCACCTAGCTGGTCATCTAACCAGTGGGCTTGCTCACGTTCCATCAGGTCAGCTAACTTGTTGGCTCCCTTTCCTGCCAACCAGTCAGCAAACTAGTCGGCTTGCTCACCAGCCAACAGGTCAACTAACTTGTCGGCTCTCTCAAAGGCAAACAGTTTAGCTAGCTAGTCAGCTTGTTCTCCAGCTGGCTAGTTAATTCAGTTCACCAGTCGGCTTGCACGCAAGCTGACTAGTTAAGGCAGCTCACCTGTCATCTCAATCGCCAGTCGACTAGTTAAGTTGGCTCACTGGCGACCGACTAGTTAAGTCCTCTGATGAGTAGGCTCACTCGCCAGTCGACTAAAGTCAGCTGACAAGTCAGTTCACTCACCAGTCGAATACTTAAGTCAGCTGACCAGGCGACTCACTCACCAAATGACTAGTTAAGTCAGCTGACCTGTCGGATCACTCACTGGACAAATACTTAAATCAGCTCACCTGTCGGCTCACTCGCCAGCCAACTAGTTAAGTCAGATATCCGGTCGGCCGCCTAGCTGGCCAACTAGTTAAGTCAGCTAACCAATCATCCGAATAGTCAGCCAACTTGTTAGCCAACAAGTTAGCTCAGCTAACTAGTCACCGACAAACTTAGGTCATCTAACTAATCGGTCTAGTAATCGGCCGAATAGTTAGGTCAGTAAACCAGCCATCCAACAAGTTAACAGAGCTGACTAGTGGGCCAACTCGTCAGTCAACTATCTACTCAGATAACTAGTCTGCTGACTAGTCAGCCAACTTGTTAAGCAAGCTAAAAAGTAGGTTGTAGTCAGCCAACGTGTTAAAACAGTTAGCTATTCTGCCGACTCATCAACCAAGTTGTCACCTAGCTAACACGTTAAACAACTAGTCAAGTGAGTTAGTTAGCTCGTTTACCAACTAGTTAAAACAGGTAGCTAACTCATTAACCAACTCGTTAAGTCAGCTAGTTATCTTGTTAGCCAAATAGTTAAGTCAGCTAGCAAAGTCAGCTAGTTAACCAACTAGCTAGCTAAGTCAGCTAGCTAAATCAGCTAGCTCACTAGTTAGCTAAATATTTAGGTGACCTACTTAAGTCTGTTACCTAACTAGTTATTTAATTAGTTAAGTCTGTTAGTTATACAGCTAGTTAAATAGTTAGCTAACTATTTAATTCAGGTATTTAAGCCAATTAGCTAACTAGTTAAGTTGGCCAGTTAAGTCAGCTACCTAAGTACTTAAGTCACCTAACACAGCTAGTTAAGTCAGCTTTCTAATTAAGTCAACTGGTTAAGACAGCTAACTAGCTAGTTAACTAGTGGGTTAAGTCAGCAGGTTGAGTCAGATAGTTAGCTAGTTAATTAACTGGTTAAGTCAGCTGGTTGAATCATCCAGGTAGCTAGTTAGCAAACGGGTTGAGTCAGCTGGTTGAGTAGGCTAGCTAGCTAGTTTGCTAACGAGTTAAGTCAGCTTCATGAGTCAGATAGTTAGATAGGTAGCTAACAAATTAAATCAGTTGTTTGAGCCACCTAGGAAGCTCGTTAGCTGGAGTTAAGTCGGATGATTAAGTCAACTAGCTAGCATGTTAGATAACAGATAAGCTAACAAGTTAGCTAGCTGGTTAAGTCAGCTAGCTACCTACGCAGCTAACTATTTAAGTCAGCTTGATAGCTCGGTAGCTAGCTAGTTAGCTAAATGTTTAAATCAGCTGGCAGCTAGGTAGCTAGCTAGTTAGCCAACTATTTAAGTCAGCTGTCTTGCTAGGTAGCTAGCTAGTTAATTCAGCTAATCATATCAGCTAACTGGCCAACTTGCTAGTTAGGTAGCAAGGTAGTTAAGTCAGTTGGCTAGCAACCTGGATAGCTGGTTAATTCTACTAGAAAGAGCTTGCTAGCCAACTGGCAAGGAAGGTAGCTAGCTAGTTAAGTCAGCTAGATAGCTACCTGTTTAGATAGTGATGTCTTTGAGTTGAGTAAGTTGGCTAGCAAACAGGCTAGCTGGTTAAGTCAGCTAGTTTAGTCAGCTGTCTAGCCAGCTCACTAGGTAGGTAGCTAGCTAGACAAGTCAACTTGCTAGTCAGCAGGCTAGCTGTTCAAGTCAGCTAGTTCAGACAGCTGGCTAGACTGATGGCTAGGTAGGTAGCTAGCTAGTTAAGTGAGCTGGCTAGCCAGCTTCCTAGCTTAAGTCAGCTAGGTAAGTCAGCTGACTAGTCAGCTTGCTAGATAGGCAGCCAGCTATTTAAGTCAGCTGGCTAGCCAGCTGACTAACTGGTAACTCATCTAGTTAAGTCAGCTGGAAACCAGCTGGCAAGCTAGTTAAGTCAGCTCGTTAACTCACTTGGCTATCCAGAGGGCTAGTTAGTTAAAAAGCTAGTTAAGTCAGATGGCTATCCATCAGGCTAGTTAGATATTTCAGCTAGTTAAGTCGGCTGGCTAACTAGGAAGCTAGCTATATAAGTCAGTTTGCTTTGTCAGCTAGCTAGTTAAGTCAGATGGTTAATTCAGCTGGCTAGCTAGATACCTAGCTGTGTAACTAGCTACTTAAGCCAGCTAGTTGAGATAGCTGGGTAGCTAGGTAGTTAGCTGGTTAAGTCAGCCAGTTAAGTCAGCTTTGTAGCTAGTTAAGTCAGCAAGCTGAGTCAGCAGGCTAGCAAGCGGCCTAGCTTGGTAGATAGCTATTAAAGTCAGTTGGCTAGCCAGTTAGCTAACTAGTTAAGGAGCCTAGTTTAGTCAGCTCACTAACCAGCTGGTTAGGTAAGTAGCTAGGTAATTAAGTCAGGTGGAAAACCAGAGAGCTATTAGTTAGTTAGCTAGTTAACTCAGCTGGCTCTCCATCTGTCAAGCTAAGTAGCTAGGCAGTTAGGTCAGCCTTCTAGACAGCTGACTAGCTACATATGTCACCTAGTTAAGTCAACTGACTAGACAGCTGGTTAGCTATGCAGCTAGATAGTTAAGTCAGCTATCTAGCACGCTGCCCAGCTAGTTAAGTCACCTAGCTACTTAAATCACCAGCTACTTAAGTCATCAGTTAAGGCATCTGGATATCCAGCTGGCTAGCTAGGAAGCTTGCTACTTAAGTCAGCTGTCTAGTCAGATGCCAAGCTAGTTAATCACCTATTTAAATCAGCTAACTATCCAGATGGCTAGCTATATAGTAAGCTATTTAATTCAGCTGCCTAGCAATCAGTTCAGCTATTTAAGTCAGCTAGTTAAGTCAGCTGACTAGCCAGCTGGCTAACTAGGTATCGAGCTTGTTAAGTTAGTTGATTATCCAGTTGGCTAGCTAATTAAGTGACCTAGTTAAGTCTACTGACTAGCCAGCTAGCTAGCTAGGTAGAGAGCTAGTTATTTCAGCTGTGTAGCCAGATGGCTAACTAGTTAAGTCAGCTAGGTGTGCCAGCATGATGGTTGGTTAAGTCAACTAGTTAAGTCAGTTGGGTAGGCAACTGGATAGCTAGGTTCCAAGCTACTAAAGTCAGCTGGATAGCCAGTGGGTTAGCTAGTTAAGTCAGCTAGTTAATTCATCTGGATTCCCAGCCAGGTAGGTAGGTAGCTAGCTAGCTAAGTCAGCTGGCTAGCAAGATGGCTAGCTGGTTAAGTCAGCTAGTTAATCAGCTGGCCAGCCCGCTGGCTAGCTATTGAAATCAGATAGGTTAGTCAGCTGGCTAGCTAGTTGAGTCAGTTAGTTAAGTCAGCTGGCTAGCCAGCTGCCTATCTGGGGAGCTAACTAGTTAAGTCAGCTGACTAACCAGCTGGCTAGCTAGGTAAGCCAGCTGGCTAGCTAGTTAAGTCAGCTGACTAACCAGCTGGCTAGCTAGGTAAGCCAGCTGGCTAACTAGTTAAGTCACCTAGTTAAGTCAGCTTGCTAGCCAGCTGGTTAGCTAAGTAGCTAGGTAAATAATTCAGTAGGCAAGCCAGCGGTATACGTCAGTAGCTATCTAGTTAAGTCAGCTGGCTAGCCACCTGGCAAAGTAAAGATGTCAGCTAGTTAAGTCAGCTGGCTAGCCAGTGAGCTAACTAGTTATGTCAGCTAGTTGAGTCAGGTGGCTAGCCAGCTCGCTAGTTGGATAAGTGAGTTTGTTAATTCAAGTGACATGCCAACTGGATAGTTAGGTAGCTACATAGTTATTTCACCTGGCTAGCCAGCTGGCTAGCTGGCTAAATCAGCTAGTTTAGTCGCCTGGCTAGTCACCTGGCTAGGTAGTTAGCTAGCTAATTAAGTCATCTGGCTAGCTGGCTGGATAGCTTGTTATGTCAGCGAGTTAAGTGAACTGGCTAGTGGGCTGGCTATCTAGGTGGCTAGCTAGTTAAGCAAGCTGGATAGTCGGATGGCTATCTAATTAAGAAAGTTAGTTAAGTCAGCTGGTTAGCCAACTTGTTAGGTAGGTGGCTGGTACGTTAAGATAGCTGGTTAGCAGGCTGGTCATGTAGGTGGTCAGATAATTAAGATGACTTGCTAGGCAGCTGAACACAAGGACGGCTGGCTAGTT
>NW_006957391.1:5331-31921 GCF_000164805.1 Carlito syrichta
CGACAAATACTTAAATCAGCTCACCTGTCGACTCACTCGCCAGCCGACTAGTTAAGTCAGATATCCGATCGACTGCCTAGCTGGCCAACTAGTTGTCAGCTAACCAATCATCCGAATAGTCAGCCAACTTGTTAGCCAACAAGTTAGCTCAGCTAACTAGTCACCAACAAAGTTAGATCATCTAACTATTCGGTCTAGTAATCAGCCGAATAGTTAGGTCAGTAAGCCAGCCATCCAGCAAGTTAACAGAGCTGACTAGTGGGCCAACTCGTCAGTCAATTATCTACCCAGCTAACTAGTCTGCTGACTAGTCAGCCAACTTGTTAAGCAAGCTAACAAGTAGGTCGTAGTCAGCCAACGTGTTAAAACAGTTAACTATTCTGCCGACTCAACCAAGTTAAGTCACCTAGCTAATTCATTAAACAACTAGTCAAGTTAGCTAGTTAACTCGTTTACTAACTAGTTAAAACAGGTAGCTAACTCATTAACCAACTCGTTAAGTCAGCTAGTTATCTTGTTTGCCAAATAGTTAAGTCAGCTAGCAAAGTCAGCTAGCTAACCAGTTAGCTAGCTAAGTCAGCTAGATAAATAAGCTAGCTCACTAGTTAGCTAAATATTTAGGTGAGTTACTTAAGTCTGTTACCTAACTAGTTATTTAATTAGTTAAGTCAGTTAGTTATACAGCTAGTTAAATAGTTAGCTAACTATTTAATTCAAGTATTTAAGCCAACTAGCTAACTAGTTAAGTTGGCCAGTTAAGTCAGCTACCTAAGTACTTAAGTCACCTAACACAGCTAGTTAAGTCAGCTTTCTAATTAAGTCAGCTGGTTAAGACAGCTAACTAGCTAGTTAACTAATGGGTTAAGTCAACAGGTTGAGTCAGATAGTTAACTAGTTAACTAACTGGTTAAGTCAGTTGGTTGAGTCATCCAGGTAGCTAGTTAGCAAACGGGTTGAGTCAGCTGGTTGAGTAGGCTAGCTAGCTAGTTAGCTAACGAGTTAAGTCAGCTGCAAGAGTCAGATAGCTAGATAGGTAGCTAACAGATTAAATCAGTTGTTTGAGCCACCTAGGAAGCTCGTTAGCTAGAGTTAAGTCGGATGATTAAGTCAACTAGCTAGCATGTTAGATAACAGGTAAGCTAACAAGTTAGCTAACTGGTTAAGTCAGCTAACTACGTACACAGCTAACTATTTAAGTCAGCTTGATAGCTCGGTAGCTAGCTAATTAGCTAACTGCTTAAATCAGCTGGCAGCTAGGTAGCTAGCTAGTTAGCCAACTATTTAAGTCAGCTGTCTTGCTAGGTAGCTAGCTAGTTAATTAAATCAGCTGGCTGGCCAACTTGCTAGTTAGGTAGTGAGGTAGTTAAGTCAGTTGGCTAGCCACCTGGATAGCTGGTTAATTCTACTAGAAAGAGCTTGCTAGCCAACTGGCAAGGAAGGTAGCTAGCTAGTTAAGTCAGCTAGATAGCTACCTGTCTAGATAGAGATGTCTTCGAGTTGAGTAAGTTGGCTAGCAAACAGGCTAGCTGGTTAAGTCAGCAGTTTAGTCAGCTGTCTAGCCAGCTCACTAGGTAGGTAGCTAGCTAGATAAGTCAGCTTGCTAGTCAGCAGGCTAGCTGTTCAAGCCAGCTAGTTCAGACAGCTGGCTAGCCTGATAGCTAGGTAGATAGCTAGCTAGTTAAGTGAGCTGGCTAGCCAGCTTCCTAGCTTAAGTCAGCTAGGTAAGTCAGCTGGTTAGTCAGCTTGCTAGATAGACAGCCAGCTATTTAAGTCAGCTGGCCAGCCAGTTGACTAGCTGGTTTACTCATCTAATTAAGTCAGCTGGAAACCAGCTGGCAAGCTAGTTAAGTCAGCTCGTTAACTCACTTGGCTATCCAGAGGGCTAGTTGGTTAAAGAGCTAGTTAAGTCAGATGGCTATCGATCAGGCTAGTTAGATATTTCAGCTAGTTAAGTCCGCTGGCTAGCTAGGAAGCTAGCTATATAAGTCAGCTAGCTTTGTCAGCTAGCTAGTTAAGTCAGATGGTTAAGTCAGCTGGCTAGCTAGATAGCTAACTGTGTAACTAGCTACTTAAGCCAGCTAGTTGAGCCAGCTGGGTAGCTAGGTAGTTAGCTGGTTAATTCAGCCAGTTAAGTCAGCTTTCTAGCTAGTTAAGTCAGCGAGCTGAGTCAGCAGGTTAGCAAGCTGCCTAGCTGGGTAGATAGCTATTTAAGTCAGCTGGCTAGCCAGTTAGCTAACTAGTTAAGGAGCCTAGTTTAGTCAGCTCACTAACCAGCTGGTTAGGTAGGTAACTAGGTAATTAAGTCAGATGGAAAGCCAGAGAGCTATTAATTAGTTAGCTAGTTAACTCAGCTGGCTCTCCATCTGTCAAGCTAAGTAGCTAGGCAGTTAGGTCAGCCTTCTAGACAGCTGACTAGCTACATAAGTCACCTAGTCAAGTCAACTGGCTAGACAGCTGGCTAGTTATGTAGCTAGATAGTTAAGTCAGCTATCTAGCACGCTGCCCAGCTAGTTAAGTCACCTAGCTACTTAAGTCACCAACTACTTAAGTCACCTGTTAAGGCATCTGGATATCCAGCTGGCTAGCTAGGAAGCTTGCTACTTAAGTCAGCTGTCTAGTCAGCTGCCTAGCTAGTTAATCACCTATTTAAATCAGCTAACTATCCAGATGGCTAGCTATATAGTAAGCTATTTAATTCAGCTGTCTAGCAATCAGTTCAGCTATTTAAGGCAGCCAGTTAAGTCAGCTGACTAGCCAGCTGGCTAACTAGGTATTGAGCTTGTTAAGTTAGTTGGTTATCCAGTTGGCTAGCTAATTAAGTGACCTAGTTAAGTCTACTGACTAGCCAGCTAGCTAACTAGGTAGAGAGCTAGTTATTTCAGCTGTGTAGCCAGATGGCTAACTAGTTAAGTCAGCTAGGTGTGCCAGCATGATGGTTGGTTAAGTCAACTAGTTAAGTCAGTTGGGTAGGCAACTGGATAGCTAGGTTCCAAGCTACTAAAGTCAGCTGGATAGCCAGTGGGTTAGCTAGTTAAGTCAGCTAGTTAATTCATCTGGATTCCCAGCCAGGTAGGTAGGTAGCTAGCTAGCTAAGTCAGCTGGCTAGCAAGATGGCTAGCTGGTTAAGTCAGCTGGCTAGCTGGCTGGTTAGCTTGTTATGTCAGCGAGTTAAGTGAACTGGCTAGTGGGCTGGCTATCTAGGTGGCTAGCTAGTTAAGCAAGCTGGATAGTCGGATGGCTATCTAATTAAGAAAGTTAGTTAAGTCAGCTGGTTAGCCAGCTTGTTAGGTAGGTGGCTGGCACGTTAAGATAGCTGGTTAGCAGGCTGGTCATGTAGGTGGTCAGATAATTAAGATGACTTGCTAGGCAGCTGAACATAAGGATGGCTGGCTAGTTAAGCCCGTTTTCTATCCCACTGTCCAGCCAGTTCGCTGGTTATTTAAGCTGGCTGACTAGCCAGGTGGCCAGTCCACTAGCTAGCTAGCCAGCTGCCTAGCCAGCTAGCCAGCCAGGTAGCTAGCTAGTTAAGCCAGCTGGCTAACCGTCTTCCCTACCAGGTAGCTAGCTAGTTAAGTCAGCTGGCTAGTCAGGTAGCCAACCAACTAGCTAGTCAGCTAGTTAAGTCAGCTAGCTAGCCAGCTAGCTAGTTAAGTCAGCTATCTATTAAGCTAGCTAGTTAAGTCAGCTAGCTAGTCAGGTTGCTTATCAAATAGCTAGTTAAGTCAGCTAGCTAGTCAGGTTGCTTATCAAATAGCTAGTTAAGTCAGCTAGCTAGTCAGCTATCTAGTCAGCTAGATAATTATATCAGCTAGCCAGCTAAATAGCCAGTTAGCTAGCTAGTTAAGTCAGCTTGCTAGATAGCTTGTGTGCTGGGTAGTTATGTCAGCTAGATAACCAGCTAGCTAGTCAGCTAGCTAGTTAAGTCAACTAGCAAATCAGCTAGTTACTTGGCTAGCTACTCGGCTAGCATCTCAGCTAGCTGGTCAGCTTACTTTCCATCAGTTTAGTTAAATATTCGGCTCCATCGCCTGCCAACCGTTCAGCAAACTAGTTGGCTCACTCACCAGCTAACAGGTCTTTTAACTTGTCTACTCACTTGCTTTCCATCAGGTTAGCTAAATATTCAACTTGCTCCCCTGCCAACAGGTCAGCAAACTCTTCGACTCACTCACCAGCCAACAGTTCTACTAACTTATCGACTTGCTTGAGGGCAAACAGGTCAGTGAACTAGTTGACTTGCTTTCCAGTTGACTAGTAAAATCAGCTCACAGGTCGGCTCACCCCCCAGTCAAAGAGTTAAGGCAGCTCATGCATCGGCTCACTCGCTGGCCGACTAGTTAAGTCGGCTCACTGGTTGGCTCACTCACTGACCAGCTAGTTATGACTGACCAATCGGCTCACTCGCCAGCCAACTAAATTCAGCTGACCAGTCATCTCATACACCAACCGACTAGTTAAGTTGGCTGAGCAGTTGACTTGCCAACCGGCCGACTAGTTAATTTAGCTGACAAATTGGCTCACTCACCAGTGAACAAGTTAATTTTGATGACAAGTAGGCTTACTTACCGGTTGACTAGTTAAGTCAGCTAACCTGTCGGTTCACTCGCCAGCAGACTAATTAAATCAGCTAACCAGTCGACCACTAGCCATCCAACTAGTTAAGCTAGCTAACCAATCTGCCGACTAGTGATCCAACTTGTCAGTCGACAATATAGGTCAGCTAAATAGTCGGCAAACTAGTTAGGTCAGTTAACTAGTCGGCCAACTAATCGGATGACTAGTTAGGTCAGCAAATTAGTGGGCCAACTAGTTAACCGAGCTAACAAGTGGGTCAACTCATCAGTCAACTAGTTAACCCAGCTAAATAGTCGGCCAACTATTCAGTAAACTTTTTATGCCAGCAAACAAGTCGGCTGCGGAGTCAGTCAACGTATTAAACCAGCTAACTTGTCGACCAACTCGTTAGCCAACAAATTAAGTCACCTAGCTAACTCATTAACCAACTAGTTAATTCAGCTAGTTATCTCATTTACCAACTAGTTAAAACAGTTAGCTAACTTGTCAACCAGCTTGTAAAGTTAACGAGCTATACCGTTAGCCAACTAGTTAAGTCAGTTAGCTAAATCAGCTAGCTAACCAGCTACCTAACTAAGTCAGCTAGCTAAATCAGCTAGCTCACATGTTAGCTAACTATTTAAGTCAGCTACTTAAGTCTGTTTTCTAACTAGTTAGCTACTTAATTGTGTCAGCTAGTTATTCAGCTAGTTAAATAGTTAGCTAAATATTTAATTCCCGTAGTTAAGTTAGCTAGCTAAATATTTAACTCTGCCAGTTAAGTCAGCTAGTTAAGTGAGTTTTCTAATTTCGTCAACTGGTTAAGAGAGCTAGCAAGCTAGTTAACTAATGGGTTAAGTTAGCAGGTTGACTCAGGTAGTTAGGTAGTTAACTAACGTATTAAGTCACTGGTTGAGTCAGCTAGCTAGCAAGTTAGGAAACGGGTTGAATCAGCTGTTTTAGTAGGCTAGCTAGCTAGTTAGCTCACGAGTTAAGTCAGCTGGATGAGTCAGCTAGCTACCTAGCTAGCTAACGATTTAAGTCAGCTGGTTCTGTCAGCTAGCTACCTCATTAGCTAATGAGTTAAGTAAGATAATTAAGTCACCTGGCTAGCACGTTAGATAATGAGTAAGCTAACTAGTTAGCTAGCTGGTTAAATCAGCTAGCTAGTTAGGCAGCAAACTATTTAAGTCAGCTGGCTAGCTAGGTTGATAGCTCGCTAGCTAACTATTTAAGTAAGCTGGCTAGCTAGGTAACTAGCTACTTAAGCCAGCTAGTTAAGTCAGTTGCCTAGCCAGCTGGCTAGCTGGTTAATTCAGCTAGTTAAGAGAGCTGGCAAGCCCACTGACAAAGTAAGTAGCTAGCTAGTTAAGTCAGCTAGATAGTTACCTGGCTAGCTAGTGATATCAATGAGTTAAGTCAGCTGGCTAGCCAACTGTCTAGCTGGTTGTCATTTAGCTTAGTCAGCTGTCTAGCCAACAGGATATTTAGGTAGCTAGCTACATAAGTCAGCTTGACAGCCAGCAGGCTAACAATTCAAGTCAGCTAGTTATGTCAGCTGGTTAGCCTGCTTTCTAGATGGGTAGCTAGCTAATTAAATGAGGTGGCTACCCAATTTGCTAGCTTAAGTCAGCTAGGTAAGTCAGCTGGCTAACCAGCTGGCTAGGCAGCTGACTAGCTGTTTCAGTCAGCTAGTTAAGTCAGCTGGTGTTGGGAGCTGGCCATGGAAGCCCACTGAGCAATAGGGATCAGGGAGGGCCTGGACTCCGAGACCACTAGGATGTGTTCAGGAGCCATTGACCCCATTTTTCTCCTCCTTTTACCATGCAGCACAAGCAACCTAAAGGAACTCTGCTGGCCTAAGCTAAAGGCTTTGTGACTGTGACAGGCATGGCTCACTCTAGAAACCCATTGTTCCTCTTTCCCATAAGCTGTGGTTTCAGCTTAGGTATTAGATATAATTCATACTCAGGTCACATTTGGGAGCCTTTTATACGGTACAAGCCTCTTTATGAGATTTAAAAGTATATTTGTAGAATTAGTATATACTTACAGAGAGCTGTTTTCAGCTATTCAATGGTATAGATGACTATCTAGAGTTATCAGAAATGGCCCAGCACAAAGTTTGGACTGGGCCACATTCCTGAGGGCCCAGTGTGTACTTTGGACTGGGCTGCATTCTTTTAGGCCGGATTTAGCTATAATTAGTGTAGGGTATTTCTACGTAATGTAGAAATTGAATTTATTTTATTCATAGAAAGTATTGTAGAATAGGTCATGCTAACGTCAGGGAATCATGTTAGTTCAAGCATGATCAATCATGATATTTTGAGGTTTAATAAGAATACAGTTAACTTTAGAAATTTCATTGCCTCCATTTTCTACTATTGTGGTTTTGGCCTTAGTACATTTACAGTTTATATTTGGATTTTATTTTTAGAGGCTTTGTTGCTGATGATCAGCTTTATATATTAGGATCAGGAATTAGAAACTATCATAGAAATTAGGATAGATATATAGGACTTTAGAATAACCTTTTTGTTGAGAGATTGTAGTCTATTGTTCCAAATAGTGGCCCACTGTGAACCTTGGATTGTGCCACATCCTATAGAGCCCAGTGTAATCTTTGGACTGGACCACATTCTTTGGGAATTGGTTTAAGCTATAATTATGAGCTTCCATAGCATTGTGTAAGTAGTATTAGCATTGAATAGAAAGGCAATAAAGTTTATGTTAGTCATCATGGGTATTGAGTGAGCTTTAGAAGTTATTGATTATCAGAACATCATTAGGCTAGTAGGGATTGTTGCACTGCTTTTGAAGAGCATTAACTAGCAAAGGGAACAATAAGACAATCTTTGGGTTTGTCCTTCCTCATACCTGAGAAAACATCTTGTGGGTGGGGGTTGCCCCTCCTGCACCTGGCTTCGTGTTCACGTGAAAGACTTGTGAGACTGTCTGTCTAAAATTTGGGGATAAATACCTGCTGTAAATTTCAATAAATGGCTTCTACTCATTTCACTGAACAGTTGTCCACTTTCTTTCTTTCTCTTTCTTCCTCTTTATATCTATCCTTCCATCTTTCTTTCTTTTAATATCTGTCCCTACAGATTCGCCAATGCCACCACATCTTCCAAGGGACTCCCCAAACCTTGCAGGGGCTGTCCCCATGCAAACTGGCGCCCTAAACTTGGGGTCCTGGAAAGATAAGCTTTTTTCTCATTTCAGGGTGGCTAGGATCTTACCCAGGGTGCTGCACACCCCTCTGTAGAGACAGGTAGAGTGAGAAGGGTAAGGGTTGGTTTTTTGACGCCAGAGCCGTGACCTAATTATGGGCCAGAGCAAGTCTAAGGAACAGAAAATGTTCATCAGCATTCTAATGAATACTCTTTCTAAGCATGGAGCTAAAGTTTATTCTTCTAATCTAGCTTGTTTTCTACATTTTGTGCAGGAACAATGTTAATTAAAGATGCCTTAAATCCACAGCATAATTATAAGAAATTTAGTTCCCAAAAGGCCACTAACAATGATGATGATGAGGGAACTTTTCTCTTCACTGCAGCCTGGGCTCCCCCGGATTATAATTACAATGATAAATTATCTCCACAGGAAGAGGCTGCACCTGAGGTAGAAACTGTTACGTATCATATCAGTCCTCCTAACCCTGTGCCTTCCCTCCCACAGACTGCTCCTTTCAATGCTAAAGTCTTAAAGCTGAAAAATATGCCTAACAATGCCGGTAATGCCCCTGTGGCTCCTGTTTTTCCTCTTGGTATGCAGGAAGTAGGAGCTGAAGCAGAAAAAGAAGGAGATTTTAGTTTTACAGTTTCTTTCCCAATTCAATTTTATCCCGGTGCTGATGGAGTGGATTGAGTTCACTGGGAACCCTTGCCATATAAATTGGTAAGAGTTACGGGAGGCAAGCTCCAAGCATGGTCCTCTTGAACCTTATACTATTACTATTTTAGATCAATTACCTCTCGATGGATGACTCTCGCAGATTGGCAGCAATTAACCAAAAACTGTTTGTCCAGAGGTGCTTATTTGCTATGGAAAACCGAGTATGAGGATCAAGTTAGAATTCAAATGGACCAGAATTTAAATCGACCTGCTGGGTCATTTATTATTTCTCATGATATGTTCTCTGGGACTGGTATGTATACCGAAATGGCTAATCAAATATCTCTACCCAAAGATGTTTTGCTTCAGATAAACCATTGTGCTGTCACCGCGTGGAAAAAATTACTGGTAGACACTGCTCAGACTTCTTCTTTTTCTGATGTAAAACAGAAGGCCGAGGAAAGTTATGAGGACTTTGTTTCCACACTCACTATGGCTGTTAATCAGGTAATTACTAATGAAGAGCTAGCAGAAATTCTTATCAAACAATTGGTTTTTGAAAATGCTAATAATACTTGTCAGGCTTTGCTTAGACCCATACACAAAACCAGATGGGTTACTGATTTTATCTGCCAGTGTGCAGACTAAGCCCAGCTATTATGCAAGGGATGACTTTGGCCACAACATTGAAGGGAGAAACCTTTTCACAGATCTCTCAAGGTATGCAGGGCGCAGGTAAACAGAAAAATGTTTTAGTGCAATCATGTTATGTGTGTGGACAAATAGGGCACATTAGTAGAAACTGCCCCGCTAAGCTTAATGCTACCTCTTCAAATGGCACAACACTGCCACCTACTGGGGCTGCTCGACCAAAAGGAATATGTCCTAAATGCCAAAAAGGTTATCACTGGTCATGAGAATGTAGATCTAACTTTCATAAGAATGGCACTCCTTTAATACAACAGGTTATCCCGGTTCAGGGAAAATTCCAAGCGGGCCAGCCCCAGTCCCAGACAACAATAGGGGCTGCATCCAACGTGAACCCGTTCATTCCTTCTGCTTCAATGCAGAGCTCATCTGAGCCACCCCAGGGAGTGCAGGACTGGACTTGTGCTCCTCCACCACAACAATATTAACTCCAGACATTCCGTTGACCCCAATTCCTACAGGAGTAAAGGGCCCTCTACCGGAAGGAATATTGAGCGTTATATTGGGTAGAAGTTCCTTGTCTTTACAAGGAATTTCCATTATTTATGGAGTGGTGGATTCGGATTACACAGGAGAAATCCAGATGCCTGTTGCTCCCCCTAGCAAAAATGTGACAAGGGCAAAAAAAATAGCCTAGTTGTTGTGCTCTTGCCCTATCACAAAGCAGGTAAAACTTTAACAAACCTGCCTAGAGGTGACTCTGGATTTGGCTTTAGTGATGTTTCTTTTTGGGTTCAGGTGGTTACTAATTCTAGACCTCTAAAAGATTTATTTATACGAGATGTTAAAATTACAGGCTTGTCAGACACAGGAGCCGATGTTTCTTGTATTGCTGGAAATGATTGACCTACCTCATGGCCAAACTCATATGGCTCCTTCAGAACTTATAGGCATTAGTCGAGCACTCTCAGTAGCCAAAAGTTCACAGATTTTAAATTGGACAGATAATGAGACTTCAGGAACCTTTTGCCTGTATGTTATTCCGTGTATCTCCTTTACATTATGGGGAACAGATATTCTCTCACAAATGGGCATGCTTTTATATAGCCCTCATGCAGCACAAATGCTGCAAATGGGCTGTGTTCCCTTTAAGGGACTTGGTAAAGACATACAGGGAATACAAAAACCTGTTCAAGTGAATGAAGAAACAAACCGAGCTGGCATTGGCTATTCAGATTTACCCTATAGGCCATTGTTGTTAAGGTAGCCTGTCAATAAGCCAGTTTTGGGTAAAACAATGGCCTATACCATCTAAGAAACTTAAGGCAGCAAAAGATTTGGTGCAACAGCAGTTAAAAGCTGGCCTATAATTGTCATAAAGAAAAAATAAATAAAACAGAAATATTTAGAGTTATGCATAAAGTGAAAATGCAGATGTATTCTGCTTTAAATTAATAAGAAAGAACTTGAAAAATATGTTGAGAGGTATTTGGAGGATCGTAATTCACAAAGAAATTTTTTTGCATATAATTCATTATAAAATTAAATAGGAATTTATTTTGTGTATTTAAGTAACAATTTTTCTCATACAAATTTACCTTTTCCACAACTTTATATACAGTATATCAATTGATTAAGGCAGGGAGGAAACCGAGAACAAAAAGAATTAATAAGCATGAGAAAATCAGTGGGAAAACTTTCAAACTGAGTATGAAAGCCTACAGATTCTAAATACTACTATGGAAAAATTTATGCTGTCTAATGACTGTAGTTCTATCATTTCATTTTAAAGGTATACCCTTGAATCCTCAGCCAAAATAAGTAATGTTAGTGTCATGAAAAATGAATTGATAAGGAAGCAATTTTATAACTCTAGGGCATGGCTAAAATCTAATATGGCAAGTACTAGAAAACATAGCATTCTGATTAAGGTTTGTCTGGATTGGATCTCCTGGTCAGTTAAATTATCCCAAGAGCTATCTCATTACTAGGAAATGCTCACATGAGATGAGAATTCCATTTATTCCCATGCATGCACCTTTGCTTCTGCAGGGGAAGGTTAGGAGGGGACTGCTAGATGCCACACTCTACATTACTCACAGACTATGCATTCAATAACATATATCTTGGAAGCCACAAGTGATTTGAGTCATAAAAAAGGGAACTTTTAAAGAAAAAAATGTAGCTTAAACATAATTTACCTAAACTGCCAAGGACATTATCATTTCTTAATTATTACATGAACCACATTTTACATAGTGATTAAGTTCAGACTAACTAAAGGGTTGGATGTTTCAAGGTTGTTTATTGAAGTAATTATTCTCTTAAGTAAAAAGGGTTAATAGGAAAAATCTTCATAGCCATAGTCATAGGGAAAATACAGTTGGCAGTCTATCTTAAAACATTTCATTAATAATGAATTATCTTATCACATTATCTACTAGAACCTTCTTATTATATATGTGGATTGCAGATCAGCAGCTTGGACATCACCTGGGAAATTGTTAGAGATACTAAAAGGTCAGAAATAGTCTCATTTCTGATCCTTTGTACATGGCCTGGGTCCACTGAATCAGACCCACTAAATCAAAATCAGCATTTCAACGAAATCCTCCTGGGTGAATGTCGACATATAAAGTTTGTAAAGACTGGAGCATAATAAGAAAGTCATTGAAACCGTGCCCTCTTAATTCAGGAGGATCATGTTTTCCAATGATAGCAGTACCTTCAAAACTGCAGCCCACAGCACAATTGTTTTGGCATTTAACCCAAGAGTTAACTTTATTAGTTACTTGTCTGTTTTAATATTCTCCTTAAATAATAATGATAATAATAATAAACAATAATAAATTGCAAGCGTTCAAGGCAAATTCTGGGTAAACAAAATAAGAAAGGTTTTCACCTCCTTTGTCCTCTCTCACCCCCTCACCCCCATATGTACTTGAAAAGCCATTTCAAGTTTCCACATGGCTTCATAGGTCTCTTCTCTAGGGGGTGGCTGGGACAAAAGAATGTAAAAATTCTTCTTTGTTGTTCTATGATAAATCTCTCTCAAGTGTATATCTCAACCCTGACATTATGTTGCAGATATACTGCATCTTTTGGAAACTGCTAGTATTCATACTGTCTCTTTCTCCTTCCCCACTCTTTTACAGATCATTTAGTTGCATATTTGTGCTAGCATGGAGCATTCTGCCCTTCCTTGTCCCATTCCCTTTACTAACAGCCACCACTTCCCATACCCTTATGCCCAAAGTTTACTTCACCAATTCGGGTTCCTGACTGTAGGCTTGGCCGGCCTCCCTGACAATAGTCCGGCATACACGTCTGAATTTTTCCGGCAATTTTGCTCCCAATTTAACATTTCTCACTCCACAGGAAATCCCTACTATTCACAAGGTCAAGCCATAGTTAAAAGAGCTCACCAAACTTTAAAAAAAATATAGTTCTCCCGACCATATTTTAAATCATGCCTTGTTTGTTGTAAACCATTTAAATTTGAATTCATCAGGAAATTCAGCTATGGCTAGACATTGAAACCTGGATGAAAGAATTAAACCTATGCTAATATGGAAGAATTTCCTTACAGAAAAATGGGGGGGGGGTTGCTTTATTTCATGCTCAGGTACCAGGCTTCTTGCTTAATGTCTACCTTTAAGTCTCTGAGTACAGAAAGCCCTTATTGGGACAATATCAAGGAGGGTTGGTGGCTGGAGATGTTAATGCCTGGAGGAACTGACCCTAGTCATGTGACTAGAGCTTCACCTCCTGTCAGCGTACCTGCTTGCCCCTTCAATGATACGGAAAAGAACTGGTCACTCATCCAGCAAGATACTGGCTTCCCAAAAAAAAAGAGACTGTGCTTATAACTCTAAAGTGCACTATCCTGTACCTGGTAAAAGACTATATGTTAGTGACTGGGGTTTTTAATGGCTCTATGCTTGCTCCAGCTAGAAGGCATTCCAATGGATGGGTAACCCCAATGCTTTCATTTAAAATTGGAATCAGACAAGCCATTCAGCCTCATTTGTGGAGAGTTCTCACAGACCTTCAGCCAGTCAGCCTGTCTAGATCTGTTGGACAAAATCAGTTATACCATATTAGAGCATACCTGCAATCCCCTTATATATTTCTTGTTTTGAATGAATATCAAACTGTTAAAATTATTTATCGAGCTAATGTTTATAAGATATCTTGTACTTGATGCATTTTAACTAGTTGTTTAACCAACGTCTTTTATGAGGAATTTGTCATTCATAAGAAACTCCCCTATTTGATGGTCCCCATATCTTTGTCATCCCGTTGATATGATGAATATGGTTTACAGACATTGTATGAGGTTAATACTGTGTTAGAAACAAAAAAAAATTTTTTTAGCTACTTTAATTTTAGGAATTACAGCATTAATAGCTATTGCTACTTCAGTAACAGTTTCAGCTGTAGCTCTACCTAAGGAAGTTCATACAGCTACCTTTGCCGATCAGTTATCTAAGAATGTTTCTATTGCATTAGTTACTCAGGAGATTATAGACCGAAAGTTAGAGAGTAAAGTTAATGCTTTAGAGAAGACAGTTTTAGCAGTAGGACAAGAGCTTGTGACTTTAAAGATAAACTAGGCTCTCCAATGTCACTCTGAGTTTAAGTGGATTTGCCTCACTCTTTTGGAGGTGAATAAGTCTGTCCATACTTGGGATAAGATAAAGAATCATATCCTTGGAATTTGGAATCATTAGGACTTGAGTATACACCTTACTAAATTACATCAAGAGATACAGGACATAGCTGTTGCTGAAAAGCGGTTTCATTCCTCTGAATTGGCTAGCTCCATATTTAATAACTTCTAATCATTTATTAATCAAGTCATTGATGTCTATACTCATTAATATGGGAATTTGTGGGAGAGTGATTCTTGTGTTGCTATGCCTACTTCCAGTTATTTTCAGAGTACTGAAGAAGAACATTTCTCAGCTCAACACAGAGTTTCATGGTTTTGTGCTAAAAAAAAAACGGGGGAGATGTTGGGAACTGGCCACAGAGGCCCACTGAGCGTAAGGGATCAGGGAGGACCGTGGAACCCAAGACCGCTAGGATGTGTTCGGGAGCCATTGACCCCATTTTCCTCCTCCTTTTACCATGCAGGACAAGCAACCTAAAGGAACTCTGCTGGCCTAAGCTGAAGTCTCTGTGACTGTGACAGGCATGGCTCACTCTAGAAACCCATTGTTCCTGTTTCCAATAAGCTGTGGTTTTGGCTTAGGTATTAGATATAATTCAAACTCAGGTCACATTTGGGAGCCTTTTATATGGTACAAGCCTCTTTATAAGATTTAAAAGTATATTTGTAGAATTAGTATATACTTACAGAGAGGTGTTTTCAGCTTTTCAATGGTATAGATTACTATCTAGAGTTATCAGAAATGGCCCAGCACAAAGTTTGGGCTGGGCCACATTCCTTAGGCCCCAGCTTGTACTTTGAACTGGGCTGCATTCTTTTAGGCCGGATTTAGCTATGGTTAATCCAGCTACAGTTAGAAATTGAATTTATTTTATTCATAGAAAGTATTGTAGAATAGGTCATGCTAACGTCAGGGAAACATGTTAGTCCAAGCATGATCAATCATGATATTTTGAGGTTTAATAAGAATACTGTTAACTTTAGAAATTTCATTGTCTCCATTTTCTACTATTTTGGTTTTGGCCTTAGTACATTTATAGTTTATATTTGGGTTTTATTTTTAGAAGCTTTGTTGATGATGATCATCTTTATATAGTAGGATCAGGAATTAGAAACTTTCATAGAAATTAGGATAGATATATAGGACTTTAGAACAGCCATTTTGTTAAGAGATTGTAGTCTATAGTTCCAAAAAGTGGTCCACCGTGAACCTTGGACTGGGCCACATTCTATAGAGCCCAGAGTAATCTTAGGACTGGGTCACATTCTTTGGGAATTGGTTTAAGCTATAATTATGAGCTTCCATAGCATTGTGTAAGTAGTATTAGCATTGAATAGAAAGGCAATAAAGTTTAAGTTAGTCATCACGGGTATTGAGTGAGCTTTAGAAGTTATTGATTATCAGAATATCATTAGGCTAGAAGGAATTGTTGCACTGCTTTTGAAGAGCATTAACTAGCAAAGGGAACAATAAGACAATCTTGGGGTTTGTCCTTCCTCATACCTGAGAAAACATATGGTGAGTGGGGGATACCCCTCCTGTACCTGGCGTTGTGTTCATGTGAAAGACTTGTGAGACTGTCTGTCTAAAATTTGGGGTTAAATACCTGCTGTAACTTTCAATAAACGGCTTCTGCTCATTTCACTGAACAGTTGTCCACTTTCTTTCTTTCTCTTTCTTCCTCTTTATATCTATCTTTCCATCTTTCTTTCCTTTAATATCTGTCCCTACAGATTCGCCGATGCCACCATATCTTTCAAGGGACTCCCCAAAACTTGCAGGGGCTGGCCCCCGGCAAGCTGGCAAACAGCTGGCTAGCTAGTTAAGACAGCTCATTAAGTCAGTTGACTATCCAGCTGGTTAGCTAGTTAAAAAGCTAGTCAAGTCAGATGGTTATCCATCTGGCTAGCTAGTTATTTCTGTAGTTAAATCAGCTGACTAGCTAGGAAGGTAGCTATATAAGTCAGCTAGTTATGTCAGCTAGGTAGCTAGTTAAGTCAGCTAGTTAAGTCCACTGTCTAGCTAGATAGCTAGCTAGGTAGCTAGCTGGTTGAGCCAGGGGGTTAAGCCATCAGGCTAGTTAGGTAGCCAGCTGGTTAATTCAACTAGCTAAGTCAGCTTGCTTGCTAGTTAAGTCAGCGAGTTAACTCAGCTGGCTAGTCAGCTGCTTAGCTGTGTAGTTAGCTAATTAAGTCAACTGGCTAACCAGTTAGCTAGCTAGTTAAGTAACCATGTTAAGTCAGCTCACTAGCATGCTGGATAGCTAGGTAGCTAGATATTTAATTTAGTTAGCATGAGAGCAGGCTACGTAGGTAGTTAGATAGTTAAGTCCATTGACTATACAGCTGACTAGCTAGGTAGCTAGGCAGTTAAGTCACCCTGTGAGACAACTGGCTACCTGATTAAGTCAACTAGTTAAGTCAGATGGATAGTCAGATGGCTGGCTAAGTAGTAAGCTAGTTTAGCCAGCTGGCTAGCTAGTTAAGTCAGCTAGATAATTCTGCTGACTTCCCAGGTGGCTGTGGCTAGGTAGGTAGCTAGTTAAGTCAGCTAGCTAGCTATTGAGCTAGCTGGTTAAGTCAGTTAGCTAATTCAGCTGGCCATCCACCTGGCTAGTTAATTAAGTCAGATAGTTAAGTCAGCTGAACAGCCAGCTGGCTAGCTAGGTAGCTAGGCAGTTTAATCAGCTAATTGTTTCAGCTGGAGTACTAGGTAGCTAGGTAGTTTAGTCACCTAGTTAAGTCGGCTGGCTAGCTGGTTAAGTCAGTTAGTTAAATCATCTGGCTAGCCAGCTGCCTTTGTGGGTAGGTATCTAGTTAATTCAAATGGCTAGCTAGCTGGCTAGCTAGTTAATTTACCTAATTAAGTCAGCTTGCTGGCCAGCTTGTTAGTTAGGTAGTTAGGTAATTAAGTCAGCTGGCAAGACAGTGGGCTATGTAGGTAGGAAGCTAGTTATGTCAGTTGACTAGCCATTAGGCAATCTAGTTATATCAGCTAGTTAACTCAGCTGGCTATCCAGCTGTCTAGCAAGGTAGATACCTAGTTAAGTTTGATTGCTAGCCAGCTGACTACCTTATTAAGTCAGCTAGTTAAGTCAGCTGGCTAGGCTGCTGGCTAGCTAGGTAGCTAGGCATTTAAGTCAGCTAACTCTCCAGGTGGTCAGCTAGTTAAATCAACTAGTTTACTCAACTGTCTAACCAGCTGAGTAGCTAGTTAAGTCAGCACGTTATGTCAGTTGTCAAGCCAGCTGGCTTGCTAGTTTAAAAGCTAGTTAAGTCAGATAGGCAGCCATCTGGCTCACTAAAAATTTCAGTTAATTAAGTCAACTTCCTGCTAGGAAGCTAGCTAGCTAAGTCAGATAGATATGTCAGTGAGCTAGCTAGTTAAGACAGCTAGTTAAGTCAACTAGATATATGATAGCTAGCTCAGTAGCTAGCTAGTTAAATCAGTTAGTTATGTCGGCTGGCTAGGTAGGTAGCTACCTAGTTAAGTCAGATGGTTAAGTCAGCAGCCTAGCTAGGTAAGTCAGTTAGTTAAGTCAACTGGCTAGCCAGCTGCCTAGCAGGATAGCTAGCTAGATAAGTCTGCTGGCTAGCCAGCTGGCTACTTCTTTATGTCAGCTAGTTAAGTCAGCTGACAAGCCAGCCTGATACGTAGTTAGCTAGCTAGTTTAATAAGCTGGCTAGCCACCTGGCTAGCTAGTGATGTCAGATAGTTAAGTCAGCTGACTAACCAGCTGGCTAACGAGTTAAGTCACCTAGTTGAGTCAGCTCCCTAGTCAGCTACATAGCTGGTAAAGTCAATTAGTTAATTCAAGTGGCTAGTCATCTGGCAAGAATGGTAGCCAGCTAGTTAAGTCAGCTTGATAGCCAGCTATATAGCTTGTTACATCAGCTAGTTAAGTCAACTGGCTAACCCCCTGGCTAAGTAGGTAGCTAGCTAATTAAGTCAGCTGGCTAGCCCATGGGCAAGCTAGTTGAGTCAGCTAGTTAAGAGAGCTAGCTAGCCAGTTGGCTAGCTTGGTAGCTAGCTAGTTAGGTCAACTGGTTATCCAGACGGTTATCTACTTAAGTCAGCTAGTTACGTCAGCTGGTTCACCAACTGGCTAGCTAGGTGACTGGCATGTTAAGATGGATGGTTAACAGAATGGTCAGGTATGTGGCCATCTATTTAAGACAGATGGCTAGCCGGTTGACCAGCAGGGTGGCTGGCTAGTTAAGCTGGCTGGCTATCAGACTGTCCAGCCAACCGACTGCCTATTTAATTCTGCTAGCTAGCCAGCTGGCCAGCCCTCTAGCTGGCTAGCCAGCTTCCCAGCCAAGTAGTCAGCCAGGTAGCTAGTTAGTTGAGCCTGCTGGCTAGCCATCTAGCCAACCAGGTAGCTAGCTAGTTAAGTCAGTTGGCTAGCCAGCTAGCCAGCCAACTAGCTAGTCAGCTAGCTAAGTCAGCTAGCTACCAGCCAGCTAGTTAAGTCAGCTAGCATGTCAGTTAACTATTCAGCTAGCTAGTTAAGTCAGTTAGCTAGTCAGGTTGCTTGTCAGATAGCTATTTAAGTCAGCTATCTATTCAGAAAACTAATCAGCTAGATAGTTGTCAGCTAGCCAGCTATCTTGCCAGTTAGCTAGCTAGCTAAGTCAGCTAGATAGACAGCTAGATAGCTTGTTTTCTAGCTAGTTATGTCATCCACATAGCCAGCTAGCTAGTCAGCTATCTAGTTAAGTCAACTAGCCAATCAGCTCATTACTTAGCTAATAAGTGGGCTAGCAACTCAGCAATATGGTCAGCTAACTAGTGGCCACACTCTCCATCAGGTCATCTAACTAGTCTGCTCGCTCACCTGCCAACCGGTCAGCAAGCTAAACGGCTCACTCTCCAGCCAAAAATTTAAATAACTAATCAGCTTGATCACAGACCAACAGGTGAGAAAACTAGTCAGCTTGCTCGCCAGCCAACTACTTAAGTCAGTTCACCAATGGCTCTCTTGCTGGCCAACTAGGTAAGGCATCTCACCCATCGGCTCACTCGACAGCCAACTAGTTAATTCGGCTCACTGGTCTGGTCACTCATCGGCTGACTAGTTAAGTCTTCTAAACAGTTGGCTCACTCAACCACCGACTAAATTCTGCTGGTCAGTCAGCTCACTCCCTGGCCAACTAGTTAAGTCAGCAGACCAGTTGGCTCACTCTCCGGTCGACTAGTTAGGTCAGCTTATCAGTCGGCTCACTTGCTGGCCGACATGCTAAGGCATCTGACCAGTTGGCTCTCTCACCCACTGAATAGTTAAGTCAGCTCACCTGTTGGCTCACGTGCAGGCCGACTACTTAAGTCAGGTAGCCAGTCTGACAACTAGCCGTCCAGGTAGTAAAGTGAGCTAAACCATCATCCCATTTGTCAAACAACTTGTCAGCTGACAAGTTAGCACAGTTAACTTGTCAGTCGACTAGTTAGGTCAGCTAACTTGTTGACCAACTAGTCGGCCGACTAGTTAGGTCAGCAAATGGGCAGGCTGCTAGTTAACATTGCTAACTAGAGGGCCATATAGACAGTCATCTTGTTAACGCAGCTAACTAGTCGGCTGACTAGTGAGCCAATTTGTTAAGCCAGCTAACATGTCAGTCGTGTAGGCACCCAACGTGTTAAACAATCAAAGTAGTCGGTCAGCTCGTCAGGCCACAAGTTAATTCGCCTGAATAACTCGTTAATCAACTAGTTAAGTCAGCTAGTTAACTCATTTACCAACTAGTTGAAACAGTTAGATAACTCGTTAACCAACTCGTTAAGTCAGCTAGCTATCTCTTTACCCAACTAGTTAAGTCAACTAGCTAAGTCAGCTAGCTAACCAGCTAGCTAGCTAAGTCAGCTAGCTAAGTCAGCTAGCTCACTAGTTATCTAACTGTTTAAATCACCTACTTAAGTCTGCTACCTAACTAGTTAGATAATTATTAAAGCAACTAGTTATTCAGCTAGTTAAATAGTTAGCTAACTATTTAATTCAGGTAGTTAAGTTAGCTAGCTAACTTGTTAAGTTGGCCTGTAATGTCAGCTAGCTAAGTAGTTAAGTCAGATAGCTAAGTCAGCTAGTTAAGTCAGCTTTCTAATTTAGTCAGATGGTTAAGACAGTTTGCTAGCTAGTTAACTAGCGTGTTAAGTCAGAAGGTTGTGTGAGGTAGTTAGCTAGTTAACTAACGGGTTAGGCCAGCTGGTTGAGTCAGCTAGCTAGCTAGTTAGCAAAAGGGTTGTGTCAGCTGGTTGAGTAGGCAAGCTAGCTAGTTAGCTAATGAGTTAAGTCAGCTGGTTGAGTCAGCTACCTAGCTCTTTAGCTAACGATTTAAGTCAACTAGCTAGCACATTAGATAAGGAGTAAGCTTACTAGTTAACTAGCTGGTTAGGTCAGCAAGCTATCTAGGCAGCTAACTACTTGAGTCAGCTTGTTAGCTAGGTAGCTATCTTGTTAGATAGTTATTTAAGTCAACTGGCTTGCTATATACCTAGCTTTTTAGCTAACTATGCAAGTCAGATAGCCAGCTAGGTAGCTAGCTAGTTAACTCAGCTAGTTAAGTCAGCTGGCTAGCTAGGAAGCAAGCTACATAAGACAGCTAGTTATGTGAGTGAGCTAGCTAGTTATGTCAGCTAGTTAAGTCAGGTGGCTAGCTATATACCTAGCTATGTAGCTAGCTAGTTAAGCTAGCTAGTTAAGACAGCTGACTATCTTGGTAGCTAGCTGGTTAAGTCAGCTAGTTAAATCAGCTTTCTCGCTATTTAAGTCAGTGAGTTAAGTCAGCTGATGAGCCAGCTGCCTAGCTGGGTAGCTAGCTACTTAAGTCAGCTGGCTAGCCAGTTAACCAGTCAGTTATATAACCTAGTAAAGTCAGCTCAATAGTCAGCTGGTTCACTAGGTAGCTAATAAAGTCAGCTGGCAATCCAGCTGGCTATGTATATAGCTAGCTAGTTAAGTCAGATGGCTTTCCAGCTGGCTAGCTAGGTACCTTGGCAGTTAGGTCAGCCAGCTAGCTAGCTGGCTAGCTAGTTAAGTCACCTAGATACATCAGCTGGCTAGACATTTGGCTAGTTAGGCAGCTAGATAGATAAGTCAACTGTCTATTCCAGTGGCTACCAAGTTAAGTCACATAGATAAGTCAGTTGGCTAGCCAGTTGGCTAGCTAGGTAGCTGGCTGCTTACATCAGCTGGTTAGACAGCTGGCTACTTAGCTAAGTCGACTAGTTAAGTCAGCTTGCTATCCAACTGTCTACCTATATATCAACCTGGTTAATTCAGCTGACTAGAAAGCAAGTCAGCTGTTTATGGCAGCTAGTTAAGTCAGCTGACTTGAAGCTGGCTAGCTAGGAAGCGAGCTACTTATGTCAGTTGGCTAGCCAGCACTCTAGCTAATTAAGTCACCAAGTTAAGTCAGCTGGTTAGCCAGCTAGCTAGCTAGGCAGAAGCTAGTTAAGGCAGCTGTCTAGCCAACTGCCTAACTAGTTACATCAGCTGTTGAGTCAGCTGGCTACCCAGCTGGCTAGCTGATTAAGTCAACTAGATAAGTCAGCTGGCTAGTCAGCTGGCTAGCTAGGTAGTAAGCTACTTAAGTCAGCTGGCTAGCCAGCTTGCTGGCTGGTTATGTCAGGTACATAATTCAGCTGGCTTCCCAGCTGGCTAGCTAGGTGGCTAGCTTGTTTAATAAGCTGGCTAGCCAGCTGGTTAGCTGGGTAAGTCAGCTAGTTAATTCATCTGGCTAGCTAGTTAAGTCAGTTAGTTAAGTCAACTGGCTAGCCAGCTGGCTAGCTGGATAAATCATCTAGTTAAGTCAGCTGGACAGCCAGCTGGCTAGCTAGGTTGCTAGCTAGTTGAGTCAGCTAGTAAAATCAGCTTGCTAGCAAGGTAGCTATATAGTTAAGTCAGCTGGCTAGCTAGTTAAGTCAGTTAGTTAACTCAGCTGGCTAGCCAACTACCTATCATGGTAGCTATCTAGTTAAGTCAGTTGGCTAGCCATATAGCTAGTTAGTTAATGTACCTAGTTAAGTCAGTTGGCTAGCCAGCTCGCTACCTACTTTAAAAGCTAGTTAATTCAGATGGCTAGACAGCTGTGTAGCCAGTAATGTCAGCCAGTTAAATCAGCTGGTTAGCAAGGTAGCTAGTTAAGTCAGCTGATTATGTCAGCTAGCTAGCTAGTTAAGTCAACTAGTTAAGTTGGCTAGTTAGCTAGATAGCTAGGTACGTAGGTAGCTATTTATTTCAGACAGTAAAGTCAGCTCGCTATCTAGGTAAGCTAGCTAGATTAGTCAGCTAGTTAAGTCAGCTGGCTAGCTACTTAAATCAGCTGGCTAGCCAGCTGCCTAGCTGTGTAGACAACTGGTTTAATCAGCTGGCTAACCAGTTGTCTAGCAATTTAAGTCACCTAGTTAAGTCAGCTCACTAGTCAGCTGGGTAGCCGGTTAACTAGGTACTTAAGTAGGCTGACAAGCCAGCGGGATACATAGGTAGCTAGCTAATTAATTCAACTGGCTAGCCAGCTGGCTATCTAATGTTGTCAGCTAGTTATGTCAGTTGGCTAGCCAGAAGACTAGATTGTTAAGTCAGCTAGTTAAATCTGCTGACGACAAGGTGGCTAGCTAGTTAAGTCAGCTCAAGTCAGTTGTCTATCCAGATGGTTAGCTAGTTAAAAAGCTAGTTAAGTCAGGTGGCTAGCCATCTGGCTAGCTAGATATTTTTGCTAGTTAAATCACCTGGTTAGATAGGAAGCTAACTATATTAGTCAGTTAGCTAACTAGTTAAGTCAGCTAGATAAGTAAGCTGGCTAGCTAGATAGCTAGTTAGTTAGCTAGCCAGGTAAGCAAGCTAGATAAGCCAGTTCACTAGCTAGGTAGCTAGCTGGTTAAGTCAGCTACTTAAGTCATCTTGCTAGCTAGTTAAGTGAGCGAGATAAGTCAGCTTACTAGCCAGTTGTCTAGCTGGGTAGTTAGCTAGTTATGTCAGCTGGCTAGTAAGTCAGCTAGCTAGGTAAGAAACCTAGTTAAGTCAGCTCACTAGCCAGCTCGTTAGCTAGGTAGCTAGGTAGTTAAGTCAGCTGGCAAGCCAGTGGGTTTTGTAGGTAGCTAGCTAGTTAAGTCAGCTGGCTATCCATCTGGTAACTAGGTAGCTAGGCAGTTAAGTCAGCCTGCTAGCAAGCTGACTAGCTAGTTTAGTTACCTAGTTAAGTCTTCTGGCAAGACAGCTGGCTAGCTAGGTAGCTTGATAGTTAAATCAGCTGTTTAGACTGCTGACTAGCTAGTTAAGTCACCTAGTTAAGTCAGCTTGAGAGCCAGCTGGCAAGCTACGTAGCTTCCTACTTAAGTCAGCTGTCTAGACAGCTAGATAGATAGTTAAATCACCTAATTAAGTGAGCTGATTAGCCAACTTGCTGGTTGTATAGCAAGCTAGTTAATTCAGCTGACTAGCAAGCAGGCCAGCTATTTAATTCAGCTAATTAAGTCAGCTGGCTAGCCAGCTGGCTAGCTAGATAGCGAGCTAGTTAAGACTGTTGGCAAGCCAGCTGGCTATCTAATTAAGACAGCTAGTTAAGTCAGGTGGATAGCCAGCCAGCTAGCTAGGTAGAGAGCTAGTTAACTCATCTGGCTAGCCAGGTGGATAACTAGTTAAGACAGCTAGTTGAGTAGCAGGCTAGCCAGCTGACTAGCTGGTTAAATCAACTAGTTAAGTCAGCTGGCTAGCCAAGTGGCTAGCTAGTTAGCAAGCTAGTTAAGTTAGCTGGCTAGGCAGCTGGGTATCTAGTAAACTCTGCTAGTTAATTCAACTGGCTTCCCAGCAGGCTAGATAGGTATCTAGCTAATTAAATCAGCTGGCTAGCAAGCAAGCTAACTAGTTAAGTCAGCTAGTTAACTCAGCTGGCCAGCTAGCTGGTTAGTTAGTTAAGTCAGCTAGTTAAGTCAGCTGACCGGCCAGCTGGCTTGCTGGTTAGGTCAGCTATTTAAATAAGCTCATCAGCCATCTGGCTAGCTAGATAACTATCCAGTTAAGTCAGCTAGTTAAGTCAGCTGGCTAGGTAGGTAGCTAGCTAGTTAAGTCAGCTAGTTAAGTCAGCTGACTAGCAAGTTAAATCTGTTAATTATGTCAGCTGGCTAACCAGCTGCCTAGCAGGGTAGCTAGCTAGTTAAGTCAGTTGGCAAGCCAGGTGGCTAGCTAGTTAAGTCAACTAGATAAGTCAGCTCGCTGGCCAGGAGGTCAGCTAGGTAGTTAGGTAGTTAAGTCAGCATGCAATCCAACAGCCTATGTAAGTAGGTATCTAGTTAATTCAGCTGGTTAGTCATTAGGCTATCTAATTATTTCAGCTTAAGTCAGCTGGCTAGGTAGGGGGTTAGTTATTTAAGTCAGTTAGATATGTCAGATAGCTAACTAGTTAAGTCAGTTAATTAAGTCAACTAGGTATATGACAGCTAGCTAGGTAGAAAGCTAGTTAAATCAGCTAATTAAGTCAGCTGGCTAGCTAGGTAGCTAGTTAGTTAAGTCAGCCAGTTAAGTCAGCTGGCTAGCTAGTTAAGTCAGTTAGTTAAGTCAGTTGGCTAGCCAGCTGCCTAGCAGGATAGCTAGCTAGTTAATTCAGCTGGGTAGCCAGCTGGATAGCTAGTTAAGTCACCTCGTTAAGTCAGTTGGCTAGCCAAATCTCTAGCTAGTTAAAAAGCTAGTTAATCAGATGGATAGACAGTTGGCTAGCTAGTAATTTCAGCTAGTTAAGTTGGCTATATAGGCAGCTTGCTAATTAAATCAGCTGGTTATGTCAGTTAGCTAGTTAGTTAAGTCGGCTAGCTAGCTAGATAGCTAGCTGGGTAGCTAGCTCGTTATTTTAGCTACTAAATTCAACTGGCTAGCTAGGTAGGAAAGTCAGCTAGTTAAGTCAGCTGGCTATCAGGTTAAATCATCTAGTCAATTCAGCTGGCTAGCCAGCTGTCTAACTGGGTAGCTAGCTTGTTAAATCAGCTGGCTATTCAGCTTGCTATCTGGTTAAGTAACCTAGTTAAGTCAGCTCGCTAACCAGCTGTTTAGCTAGGTAGCTATGTAGTTAAGTCAGCTGGCAATCCAGCAGTATACATAGGTAGTTTGCTAGTTAAGTCAGTTGGCTAGCTTGTATTGTCAGCTAGTTAAGTCAGCTGGCTAGTCAGCTGGCTAGCTAGTTAAGTCAGCTAGTTGAGTCTTCTGGCTAGCCAACTGGCTACCTGGTTAAGTCAGCTAGTTAACTCATGTGGCTAGCCAATTGACTAGATAGTTAGGATGCTATTTAAGTCAGCTGTTTTGCCTGCTGGCTAGCTGGTTAACTCAGCTAGTCAAGTCAGCTGGCTAGCTACCTGGCCAGGTAGGTAGCTAGCTAATTAAGTCAGTTGGCTAACTGGCTTGCTAGCTAGTTAATTCAGCAAGTAAGTGAGCTGGTTAGCCAGCTGGCTAGTTAGGTGGCTCGTTAGTTAAGCCACCTGTCTAGTCAGATGGCTATTTAGCTTAGTCAGTTACTTAAGCGAGCTGCCTAGCCAGCTATACAGCCTGCTAGCGAGCTAGCTGGATACCTAGCCAGCTTGACAGCCAAATATCTAGCTAGTTAAGCCAGCTGACTAGACGTCTAGCCAACCAGGTAGCTAGCTAGTTAAATCAGCTGGTTAGCCAGCTAGCCAGCCTACTAGCCAGGCAGCTAGTCAAGTAATCTAGCTAGCCAGCTAGCTAGTTAAGTCAGCTAGAGTCAGGTAACTATTCAGCTAGCTAGTTTAGTCAGCTAGTTAGTCAGCTAGACAGTTAAGTCAGCTAATCAGCTAAGTATCCAGTTAGCTAACTAGCTAAGTCAGCTAGCTAGACAGCGAGATAGCTTGTTTGCTAGCTAGTTATGTCAGCTAGATATCCAGTTAGCTAGTCAGCTAGTTTGTTATGTCAGCTAGCAAATTAGTGAGTTACTTAGCTAACTAATCGTCTAGCTACTCATCTAGCTGGTCAGCTAGCTGGTGACCTCACTCGCTTTCCATAAGGTCAGCTAACTAGTCAGCTCACTTGCTTGCCAACTGGTCAGCAAACTAGTCATCTCGATTGCCAGCCTAAAAGTCAACTAACTTGTCAACTCGCTCAAAGGCCAACAGGTCAGCTAACTAGTCAGCTGGCTTGCAGGCTGACTAGTTAATTAAGCTCACCCTTTGACTTTCTCACCAGTTGACTAGTTAAGGCAACTTACTCAACGGATCACTCGCTGGCCAACTAGTTTATTCAGCTCACCAGTCAGCTCACTCACCGGCAGACTAGTTAAGTCTTCTGAGCTGTTGGCTCATTTGCCAGCCTTCTAAAGTCAGCTGACCAGTCAACACACTCTTGGCTGCCTAGTTAAGCCAGCTGAACTATCGGCTCACTCGCTGACTGACTAGTTAAATCAGCTCACTGGTCGGCTCACTTTTAGCTGACTAGTTAAGTCTTCTGACAAGTCCATCCAATCAGTGGCCGACTAGTTAAGTCAGCTAACTGGTTGACCGACTAGCAGGCCTACTAGTAAAGTCAACTAAACAATCGACCGAATTGTCAGTCAACTTGTCAGCTGACAAGTTAGTTCAGCCTACTAGTCAGCTGACTAATTAGGACAGCTAACTAGTCGGCCAACAAGTTGACCAACTAGTTAGGTCAGCAAACCAGCAAGCCAACTACTCAACTGAGCTAAATAGCGGGCTGAATCATAGGTCAACTATTTAACCCTGCTAACTAGTCGGTCAACTAGTCCATCAACTTGTTAAGCCAGCTAACAAGTCGGCCAGGAGTCAGCTAAAGTTTTTTTTATTAATCAATATTTTTATTATGGTTTTGTGGGGTACAGTTAAGGGTTAGGTGTACCATTACGTTTCATTCAGGCACCCTGTTG
>NW_006957391.1:32825-33846 GCF_000164805.1 Carlito syrichta
ATGTCTTCTTTTGTGAAGTGTCTGTTCATAACTTTTGCCCATTTTATAATGGGGTTGTTTGTTTTCTTCTTTTCAGTACATTTCAGTTCCTTGTAGATTCAGGATGTCAAGTCATTGTCAGACCTAGCGTTGGCAAATACTTTTTCCCAGTCCGTAGGCTGTCTCCATGCTCTCTCCATGGTTTCTTTGGGTTTGCAGAAGCTTGTCAGTTTAATAAGGTCCCATTTGTCTATCTTCTCTCTTATGTCCTGTGGGTTTCGGGTTTTGTACAGGAATTGGTTGCCAGTTCCGATTTCCATGAGAGTATTTCCTTCTTTTTCTAAGGTTCTTATGGTTTGAGGTTTTACATTTAGGTCTCTGATCCATTTGGAGTTAACCTTTGTGCATGGGCATAGAGAGGGATCCTGTTTCAATCTTCTGCATGTGGTCAGCCAGCTTTCCCAGCACCATTAACTGAATAGGTTCTCCTTTCCCCATTGGTAGGTGGTGGAGGCTTTGTCGAAGATGAGTTGGTTGAGAAATTGAGGTTTGGCTTCTGGAATTTCAATTCGGTTTCATTGATCTATATGCCTGTTCCTGTACCAATATCAAGCTGTTTTGATGATTGTAGCTTTATAATAAAGTTTGAAGTCTGGTATTGTGATACCACCTGCTTTGTTTATTTTGCTGAGGATTGTGCTGGCTATTCTTGGACGTTTGTGTTTCCATATGAAATCCTACGTTGTTTTTTCTAGGTCTGAGAAGAATGTTGTTGGTAATTTAATGGGTATTGCATTGAATTTGTAGATTGCCTTAGGTAAGATGGACATCTTCACAATGTTGATTCTTCGGATCCATGAGCATGGTATATTTTTCCACTTGCTCGTGTCAGCTTTGATTTCTTTGAACAGTGTTTTGTAATTTTCATTGTAAAGGTCTTTCACGTTTCTGGTTATGAAGATACCAAGGTATTTCATTTTTTTTTGTTGCTATTGTGAATGGAATTGTGTTTTTTATTTGGGTTTCTGTTTGTTTATTATTG
>NW_006957391.1:35471-36305 GCF_000164805.1 Carlito syrichta
TTGTTTCCAGGTATCTTTTGATCCCTGTTTTGATTCCGTCATTGACCCAGGAGTTGTTTAGCATCATGCTGTTTAGTGTCCATGTCTTTGTGGGTTTTGGGGGGGGACTTTGCTGGTGTCAATGTTTATTTTTATTCCACTGTGGTCCGAGACGGTGTTTGGTAGAATTTCGGTCCTTTTAAATTTGCTTGTGCTTGATTTATGGCTGAGTATGTGGTCGATCTTAGAATATGTTCCATGTGGTGATGAGTAGAATGTGTATTCTGTGGTCTTTGGATGGAGTGTTCTGTAGGTATCAATTAAGTCCATTTGGTCCAAAGTCACATTGAGGTTCCGGATCTCCTTGCTGATTTTTTGTCTTGATGATCTGTCTAGGGTTGTGAGTTGAGTATTAAAGTCCCCATCTATGATAGTGTTAGAGTCAATATCTTTCTTTAGTTTTCCAAGAAGTTGCTTTATGAAAGTTGGTGCACCTATGTTGGGTGCATATATGTTTAGGATAGATATTTCTTGTTGATGGATTGAGCCTTTTATCATTATGTATTGGCCCTCTGTATCTTTTTTGATTTTTAATAGCTTGAAGGGTATTTTGTCTGAAATTAAGATCGCTACTCCTCCTTTCTTTTGTATTCCATTCACCTGAAAGTTTGTTTCCCATCCTCTTACTTTGAGTCTGTGGGTGTCCTTTCTAGTGAGGTGAGTCTCTTGAAAGGCAATAGATTGTTGCCTGATGATATTTTATCCATTTTGCCATTCTATGTCTTTTCAGTGGTGCATTTTAGTCCGCTCACATTTATGCTAATAATTGAAATGCAAGAGTTGATCCCTGTCATA
>NW_006957392.1:0-726 GCF_000164805.1 Carlito syrichta
TTCCTGTATGTATCAAAGGTGGCCACCGGGTACATCCATCTGGTGCATAAAGCCACTTGCTCCAGAAGGCCTGCCTCCACGCTCCACACTCGGGTCCCACAGCAAAGACGTGTGTGAGCTCATGGAACAGACAGCCCTGAGCTAGGGAGGCCAACAGGAACAACACGATCAAGGTGGTCTGGCAATGCCACGGCCAGCCCAGTTCCTGATGCCCCGTCTGCCACCTTAGGGTGGGAGGAGGGCCCTTTCTTCTCCCAATCACTCCATCGTCCCCTGCACACACGGATCTTTCCCTGGAGACCTGTGGATGCCCATTGTGATGCACATGGGAGGTGTCTTTTTGTCGCCAGAGTCTCCATCAGATAGGCTGGGGCATGGCGGCATGATTGTTGCTCCCCCTGACCTTGACCTGGGGGCACAGTAGCCCCCCCTAGGGCCCCGAGCAGTCGGGACTCCAGGGGACACCAATCCTGACTCGATTTTGCGGACCTCTCACCGAGATAATGTCTGGCCATGTCGCCCACACTAGTTTTCCAAACCCTGTGCTCAGGTAGCCTCCTGCTTTGGCCTCCCAGGGTGCAGGGTTGATGCTATGTGCCACAGTGTCCGACCTGCACACACAGGTTCTGTATGTTGGGGTGATGAAAAGGAATGCCCCGGATGGAGGCCACTGCATCCCATGTAGCCTGACCATGGGGTCACCACAAGCAACTCAAGTGTTTGTGT
>NW_006957393.1:0-3747 GCF_000164805.1 Carlito syrichta
AACTAGCTTTCCAGCTGGTTAGCTAGCTGACTTAATTGCCTAGCTACATATGTAACCAGCAGCCTAGCCAGCTGATTTAACTAGCTGACTTAACGAAGTAGCCAGCTGCCTAGCCAGCAGACTTAACTAGCTAGCTATCTGGCTAGGCAGCTGGATAGGCACCTGACTTAACCAGCAGACATAACTAGATAGTTTGATCGCTAGCCAGCTGACTTAACTACCTACCTACCTACAAACTCCACTGACTTGCTAGAATAATTATCTACCTAGCTAGAAAACCTGCTCTCCAGCATGCTGACTTAACTAGGTTACTTAACTAGCTAGCCAGCTGGCTAGCCAGATGTCTTAACTAGCCAGCAACCCTGATAGGCAGTTGTCTAGCCAGCTGACTTAACTAACAGACATAACTAGCTAGCCAGCTGGTTATCTAGTGGACTTAACTAGCTAGCTACCTTGCTAGTCAGCTGACTTAACTAGCTGACAACTATCTAGCGACCAAGCTAGAAGGCTGGCTGACCAGATGACTTAACTAGCTGACTTAACCTAATAGCCAGCTGGCTGACCAGCTGACTTAACTAGCTAGCCAGCTGACTGGTGAGCTGAATTAACTAGCTGTCTTAACCAGCTGGCTAGATGGCTAGCCAGCTGACTTAACTAGCTAGCTACCTAGCTAGCCAGCTGGAAAGCCAACTTTATTAACTAGCTGACTTAACTAGCTATTCCGATTGCTAATCAGCTGAATTAACTAGCTTGCTACTTAGCTAGCCAGCTGGCTAGCCAGCTGACTTAACTACTTGACTTAATCAGCTAGCCAGCTGGCTAGCCAATTGACTCAACTAGATGACTTAACTAGTGAGCCAGCTGGCCAGCCAGCTGACTTCACTAGCTCTCTATCTAGCTAGCTCGCAGGCTAGCCAGCTGAATTAACTAGCTGACTTATTTAGCTAGCCAGCTGGCTAGTCAACTGATTTAACTATCTCACTACCTAGCTAGTCTGCTGTCAAGCCACCTGACATAAGTACCTGACTTACATAGCTGGCCTGATTGTTAGCTGAATTATCTAGCTTGCTATATAGCTAGCCAGCTGGCTAGCCTGCTGACTTAACTAGGTGGCTTAACTAGCCAGCAAGCTCGACAGCTGATTTAACTATCTAGCTACCTATCTAGCCAGCTGTCAAGCCAACTGACTTAACTAGATAACATAACTAGCTATCCAGTTGGCTAGCATGCTGATTTAACTTCCTAGCTACATAGCTAGCCAGCTGGACAGCCAACTGACTTAACTAGCTAGCTACCTATGTAGGCCGCTGTTTTGCCAGCTGACTTAGATACCTAACTACCTAGTTAACCAGTTGGGTAGTGAGCTGACATAACTAGGTTGTTTAACTAGCTAGCTAACTGGCTAACCAGCAGACTTAAGTAGTTGATTTATGAGCTAGGCAGCTGGCCAGCCAGGTGACTAAACTAGCTGGCATTACTAGTTTTCAGGCTGGCTAGCCAGCTGACTTAACTAACTCTCTACCTTTCTAGCCATCTGGATAGCCAGCTTTCTTAACTAGCTGACTTAATTATCTAGCAAGCCAGCTAGTCAACTGACTTAACTAGGTCACTACCTAGCTTGCCAGCTGGGAGCCAGCTGAATTAACTAGCTGTTTTGACTAGCTGGTCTGCTTTCTAGCCAGTTGAATTAACTAGCTTTCTACATAGCTAGCCAGCTGGCTCTCTAGCTGAATTAACTAGGTGACTTATCTTGCTTGGAATCTTCTAGCGAGCTGACATAACTGGAAAGCTACTTACCTAGCCAGTTGGCTAGTCAGTTGACTTAACTTGGTCACTTAACTATCTAGCCAGCTGGCTAGACAGCTGACATAACTAGCTAGCTGCCTGACTATCATGCTGGCTAGCTGAATTAACTAGCTAGCCAGCTGACTAGCCAGCTGAAATATTTTCCTAGCTACCTAGCTAGCCAGCATGCTAGCCAGCTGACTTAACTAGCTGACTTAACGAAGTAGCCAGCTGGCTAGCCAGCAGACTTAACTAGCTAGCTACCTAGCTAGACTGGTGAATAGCCAGCTGACTTATCTAGCTGACATAACTAGACACCTGATGGCTAGACAGCTGACTTAACTATATACATACCTACATAGCCTGTTGGCTTGCCAGCTGACTTAAATACCTAACTACCTAGCTAACCTGCTGTCCAGCGTGCTGAGTTAACTAGGTGACTTACCTAGCTAGGTAGCTGGCAAGCCAGCTGACTTAACTAGCTAGCTAACCTGTTGGGAGCCAACATCTATAGCTACACGGCTGAGGCCGGTAAAGGCCCATCTGGAAGATCGCCTCTGACATAGGATATCAGTTATACCTACAATATTGGCATGTGATAAGTGACCAGTGTGCATACATGCCAGTAAAATTTATAAGTAAATCTCTATACACCTGATGGAAAGTTGCATAGTAGAATTATTTTATATGACCTTGTCCCTTCTAAGTTGTACTTCTTTCTAGATATTTTTTACTTCTATTTCCTTGTAGACTGGTTAGTCAGCTCTTGTTCCCAAAGGCAGTTTCTCCTAGGATTAAGATTGGAAACTAAATTATCATAATAGTTTCATTGCCCTGCCCCTAGCCAGGCATGATGTTTTTCTAGTTTCGTTACATGCCAAAACTCTGTTTGCTTCAGCCCGTGGCCATTGTCATGGTAACCATGCAGTCCATTATCCAAGAGTGTGACAGCTACTATTTGATTTTTAGAATAGACTTGTTTGGATAAAACATACATTTAAGACGATACAATTTCCATCGAAAAGGTTTAAACAGTAATAAGCATTCATAGAAAACTTTTGAGTTTTGTTTAAGCTTTTAAGTTTCCTTTTCTCAGATTATGACTTTAGTTCCTGTTCCTGTAGGCCAATTTTAAGATCCTTTGATTAGTATACCAAAATTTTCCCAACAGTGCTGTTTTTGCTTCTAATATAACAATAGGAAATTTACACGTAGCCATGTATTAATGTACTAGGAAAAAAGATTTAAGTTTTGGGTTAAGTCCAATCACTAGATCATATAAAAATTAAAGTTTACGTTTATGAAACTCATATAAGTCATGGTAAGGAATAAGATTTGAATTAATTTTTTATAGAATTACAGGGCACTATGTTGAGTCATAATAGGTTAATGGAATAAATAAAAATTAAGTCATTTAAGTAAACTTATAGATTATAGTGTTAAGTTGATAATATCAACCGTTAAAAAATATTAGGAGTCAGTGAACTTGAATTGAACCTAGATTTAACTTAGAAAAGTTCTTGTATTAATCAGGGTTTAGAACAAAGAGTATAATATGAATGATTTATTGAACACTATGGAAGACATTTTGAATGAAATGTATTGAAATTGTGCACCTGTGACCTTGATGTGAGTTTTGTGAAGCACGTCAGGCATCATGGAGTTCGAATTGTCTGCTTGGAACTTGCAAGTCTCGTGATGGTCTTGTGATGCATAATTTGTAAACCGCAATATACATCATGGAATTTGTACGCCCCCAGTAAATAATTATCACACTGCTGGAGGGTATAGAAAATGGTATATAAGTTGGAAAAGGTTTGAATAAAATTGGCTTCAGTCCTGATCAGACTGTTCCCAGAAGAGCTGCCTCCGAGTGGTCTCTTCTTGCCATCTTCTGATTTTCCGGTGCAGGTCCTAACCCTTCCCTCCAAGGTCGGAGTGGGTCTCTGACACTAACCTGCG
>NW_006957394.1:0-813 GCF_000164805.1 Carlito syrichta
AAAAGGGCTAACCAAGAATATGGGTTCAAAACAGGAATCTGGGGAAAGGGAGTCCTCATATACAGGACACTAAACGGTCTCTAGCGAAGGAAGAATAAGGAATCTGTGTTATACGAGTACTCAGTACGAAACATTCTCAGGGTGTCTTGCTATGGGACAAACAAGAATCAGGGCTTTGAACTCCCCTCATGTTGTGAAACTATTTAGCTTGTGGATACTATGAATCAGTCAATTCAGGACTCCAGCAACATTCTGGTCCCCTTGATCGCTGTAAACATGTATCTGGCCCTAAAATTCTGGTAGATTCCTCAGGACAACTAAGGCCAGATTACAGTACCAAAAGGATCATCTTGCCATATTTCGATGTAACTATGATCTTAAGATGAACCTTGTAAGTCTTATGCTTCCATATGTCCTTTAATTTTGAGAAGGGCTGATGGTTTTGTAGTTGGAAAATATTTAGTAAGTGTTTTTAAAGGTAAGCAGGAATCATGGATTGCCCAACCCTAGAAAACTCCTGGACATCTGTGCTTTTGGATACAGTGTTTTGTAATCCACATCGACAGGGAAAATCAGGGCATCTTGCTGAGAACAAAAAGGGAATTTGGGTTCTTGGGGTTCTAATTAGCAGAAATCTACAGGGCCTCTTGATAAGGTTTAATCAGGAATCTGGGCTTCTAATCTCCACTTTGTTAGGGTGTCTTGTACAAGGGGACAAGGAATCTTGGATTCCAATTCCCCCAAGAAACTTCTAGGAGTCTTACTATAGTTATTTAAACAAGGTTGAGTTCTACATTACCAGGAAATGTCTTG
>NW_006957395.1:0-718 GCF_000164805.1 Carlito syrichta
GGGGAATCAGGAATGGCGAAGAAGAAACAACTCAGAGGCAGTTCTTCTGGGTCAGGTCTGGCCAAGACCGTTCCAATTTTATTCAAACTCTTTCCAGCTTATATACCATTTTTTTCTAACCTCTAGCAGTATGGCAAACACCTGCTGGGGGCTTACACGTCTCATGATGTGTAACGTACTTCACAAAAGATTTTTGCTCAAGGTAACAACTGACAATCAAAATTCCGTGATGTATAACATGCTTTACAAAGCTTACATTAAAATAGCAAGTGCATGATTTTAACAATAGTTTTACAAACTGTTTTCTATAATATTTAATGAATAATCTATGTTTCATAAAATATCCTATTTTTACTTAATGTAGTATTTTCTATTAACTTTCTATGATTTATTATGATATTTTTAAAAATTTAACCTATTGCTAATTGTTTTTAAACTAATTTTAATCATAAAACCACGCAATGAATTATATAATTTTTTTAATCATATATAAGTTTAATAATTTTTTTATTTAATGATTTACTTAATGACTAAACTTAACACTATATTAAACTTAACCCTATACTATATCTTATAAACTTATTTTTATTAAATATTTTTCAATCTTATTAATATGAATTTTTATTATTGTGAAATTATAAACTTATTTAACTTATTTTTTATTCTGTTTTAAAACATACTAAAAGTACAATTATGATTCTACTTAAAACCTATTTTT
>NW_006957396.1:0-1059 GCF_000164805.1 Carlito syrichta
CAGGGTGGTCATTGAACCCCTGGGCTCAGTAAATCCTCTCACCTCTGCCTTCCAAAGTGCTGGGATTACAGACACGAGCCACCATGCCTGGCCTTTGTATATACTTTCCTAGCCTCCCTTTTAGCTAGAAATAGTCATATGATATAGTTCTGGGCAATGAGTAGTAAAGGGAAGTCTGTTAAGTCATATAGAAAAGATTTTTTGCCCTTATAAGAAGAGAGAGGCTGGGTGTGGTGGCTCACACCTGTTATCCCAGTGCTTTGGGAGACCGAGGCAGAAGGATTGTTTGAGATCAGGAGTTCATGACCAGCCTAGGAAACAGAGCAAGATCCCATCTTTAAAAAAAAATTTTTTTTTTTTTTTTTTTGAGTTGGAGTCTCACTCTGTCGCCCAGACTGGAGTGCAGTGGCCGCTCCCGGCCACCGCAGCCTCGACCTGCTGGGCTCCGGCGATCCTTCCGCCTCAGCCTTCCAGGTAGCTGGAATTACAGGCATGCGTGACCACGCCCAGCTGATTTTTTGATTTATTATGGAGATGAGGTCTCGCTGCCCAGGCGGGTCTCGAACCCGCGGGCTCAGGCAATCCACTCACCTCAGCCTCCCAAAGGCGCGGGATTACAGGCTGAGCCACCGAGCCCGGCTCATGTGTGTTTTTAATCTTTTGCCTGTACTCTTGTGAAGAATGCTGTTGTTCTTTTTTCTTTTCCTTCTGTGTTCAGTACTTTCTTAAGTGGTTCTGGTAGAGGTGGTTTGGTGGCAGTGTAGGTTCTTAGGGTTTGGATATCTGGAAAAGATTTCAATTACCCCTCACAAATGAAGCTTAGTTTGGCTGGGTAGGTTATGCTTGGTTGAAATTGTTTATCTTTTAGAACTTTGAAGATAGGGCTCCAGGTTCTCCTAGCCTGAAGTGTTTCTATAGATAAATCTGCTGCTATCCTAATTGGTCTTCCCTGGTATGTAGTCTGGTTTTTTCTCTTGCTACTTTTAGGATTTTTTCTATTATAGGTAATTTGTTTAGTTGAATTATCATGTGTCTGGGAGTTGGTCTTCTCTTTTGTTG
>NW_006957397.1:0-695 GCF_000164805.1 Carlito syrichta
CACCTCTGATGCATCTGAAAAGTTTTTCTGTATCTGATATCAATGAAATAATAAAGGAACCTTGAATATAACATTTATGTCTTAGGCAAAGAAAGACGATTGTACCTTGGTAATACGGATGGGCTCCTTATTTCCCCACTCTTTGGAGGTCATCTTCCTCTCCACTTCTGGATAACCTGGAAACACACAACATGGCTGTCAGTTCATTGATGGTAATGCCCAATAATGAACTTTGTTTGATATGAATGAAGGACTATAATGTATGGACATGGTTGGTTATCAAACTTGAATTGAGCTGCTCCTGGTCAATCCTCCTTCACAGAACAAGAAAGGCAAAAAGATAAGCAGGCAGGAAATGAGATATAGGGCCTTTCCCTGTCCAGGTAATGCCAAATGAAAATAACAGACAATCATGTTCAAATGTACAGATATTAAATATGTGATATGATTAATAAACTGTGTCCTATTACTGCTTCAGTTCATTTTTGTAGTACAGCACTAAGGCCACTATGTTTGCAATGTCTAGGTCTATAACTTATGTCTTTGTCAACTTCAACATACCCGAATACGCTGTGACTGCATTTATCATCTGGGTTACAGAATTTGGCCTTGTTTATGTGAGATTTTTATTAAGGACTAGATTCAGTACAAGGCATAATGTTAATATTATTAATTCATCAAACTTTTTAAATAAA
>NW_006957398.1:0-3888 GCF_000164805.1 Carlito syrichta
TCGTCATAAATGACAATTTGACATGCTTGTTTCCGTGACTTTACTTACCACTTCTAAGGTAAAAATTAGCCTTTTAAGCCAGGCTCGGTGGCTCAGCCTGTAATCCCGTGCCTTTGGGAGGCTGAGGTGAGTGGATTGCCTGAGCCCGCGGGTTTGAGACCCGCCTGGGCAGCGAGACCTCATCTCTACGATAAATCAAAAAATCAGCTGGGCGTGGTAGCGCGCGCCTGTAATTCCGGCTACTTGGAAGGCTGAGGCGGAAGGATCGCCGGAGCCCAGCAGGTCGAGGCTGCGGTGGCCGGGAGCGGCCACTGCACTCCAGTCTGGGCGACAGAGTGAGACTCCAACTCAAAAAAAAAAAAAAAAAAAAAAAAAAAAAATTAGCCTTTTAGTCAATCTAAAGATTCAGTGGAATAACAGTTATAGCCTTTTAGTCAATCTAAAGATTCAGTGGAATAACAGTTAAGTTAAAATCATTCTTCTCAAATCTGGAAATTGCATTAAAGATTTCATAAGAAACCATAAACAATCACGAATAGCCAACAGAATCTTATCAAAAGAAAAAAAAAATAGGAGCTATAGCAGTTCCAGACTACAAACTACTATATGTTTACAGTTTTCAACACAGCCTAGTATTGGTAAAACAATATGTCCATAGGCTCATGGATCACGACAGAGAATGAAATCCTCAAATTCTCAACCAACACATCTTTGAAAAACTTCCAAGACCCTTTGGTTAATGGAGAAACATATTTCAGTAAATAGTCCACAGAAAAGGATGACAACATGAACAAGACTGAAACAGTACCCATATCTATCACCATACACATTAACTCTAAATGGATCAAAGACCTAAACGTAAAACACCAAATTATAATAATCTTAAAAACGCAGGAGATACTATTAGAGAAACTGGAACCGGAAACTAATTCCTCTTCAGTGACCTAAATACCCATGCCTTAAGGAGTAAGGTAGATAAGTAGGAGCTCATCAAATAATATACTTCTGCAAAACAAAAGAAACCATCAGAAGACCAGGGATACAGTCAATAGAATGGGGAAAACGATTCTCCACCTATATATTTGCAAAAAGGCAAAACATCTAGGATCTAAAAGAAACTCTAACATTCAGAAAAATCAGACAAACTTTCCCTTTGAAACGTGTGCAAAATAACGTGATAGGACACTATTCATAAGAAGAGATACAGGCAGCCAGTAGACACATGAAAATTGTTCAGCCTCACTGATCATCAAAGAAATGCAAATGAAACCACTTTGAAATACCACATACCCCTGTAAGACTGGCCATCATTAATAAAACAAACAATAACAGATGCAGGTAAGGCTTTGGGAAGAAATAAATGCTTCTACACTGCACGTAGACTGAAAAGTAGAGCAACATCATTGGAAAACAGTGTGGTGGTTTGTAAAGGGACAAGATATTGACCTTCCATGTGACTCAGTATTTCCCCTGTCGAGAATATAACTGGATAAACTCAAATCATTTTACCAAAAAGATACTTGCACGAGTATGTTTTTTTAAGCTCTAATCGCGATGCAAAACATCGTACAAACCATGTTGCCCATCAAAGCTGGAAAGGATAAAATAAATGTGGTATGTACACAGTAGAATAGTATGTAGCCATTAAAAAGGACAGATAGAAGGATTTTGCAGAATGTTTGATGGATATGCAGTAGGTCATTTTCAGTGATTTATCACAGAATCAAAGAACAGAGTTCCATAAGTTCTCACTCATGAGCTGAACTTGATCACTCATAGTGCTGTAAACAAGTCATTGGCAGTAGTGGAAAACTGTTTATGGGGAGGGGTGAGATTGGCAGTGGATGGATACTGCTAAGGAAGTGAGAGGCATACCTCATAAACCAGGGACCCTGTATAATTAAAGTTTGTACATCTAAGTCTGAATTGAACCCCACATTTAAAAAAAATTAAAATAAATAAATGAAAGCTGTAATACATGTAACTGAATTTATTTGTTTATTCTATTTTTTTTGCTTTAAAATTGCTTACAATTCAGGGTTGGGCCTAGAAATGTTCATTATGCTGGTATTGATTTTTTAAGAATTGTATAATACTCCAATGATAACTCCTTTTCCCTTTAATACGTTGGAATATATGGTATAATTCTGCCTTTGAAACTGACAACGCAGTGTTTCTCACATAAGTTCTGAATGTTTTATTCTGCCTAAATTAAACCTTGTTAAGATTCCAGATCTATATCATTCTTAGGAAACTGAACCTTGAGATTCAGTGTACCTAAGTGCAATTCAGAAGGCAGAATGCATAATAAATCTTAAAATTTTTTGAAAATAAACAGTATCGTGATTTAACACAGCTTTTTTCCTTACTAACATTTGTATACATTTTCTTGGTCCACTCTGTATTTTCTGCTTGTTAATTTTGATTAAATGTTAGAGATGTGCAATCCTTAGAGAAAAGTTTCCTTCATATATTTGAAGGAAATATAAAATCACATTCCCTTTATATTGTAACCGAATTTATATTTTTAAAAAGAATATTTCCATTGAATCCCCTAGAATTTTCTCTACCTAAGTCAGAATGCTGTACTCTGAAACAAAGTGTCTGATTATTCTTATACTTTTAATCACAAAGCATTTACAATGAGGCAAACAGAAAAAAGAGAATATGGGTCACAATGTATATAATCCAAAATAACATGGAGATGTACAAAGTAGTAAGTATTTGGCTCTACATTAGTATAAAAATTTAGATAATTGATAATTCTGGAAAAGTGATTAGGATCTTAGCAAAAGCAATGTTCAAATCCTGTAGGAAAAAGTGCTCAAATGCTGTTACACAATACTCAATTCATTCAAAAGTTTCTTAACAAAGCAAGTGCTAAAATACTATTTGCTTGTGCTATAACGAAGTCTCAACAGGATTCTGTAACTATAATAATAAAACTCTACCTCTAGGGTAACCCCCACAGTTTCCATCCCAGTTTGGAAGATTCTCGGTCCTCTCAATAAACACTGCTTTTAAAAAAAAAAAGGTCTACCTCGTTTAGAGGATTCTTGAAGGATCACTTTTACCTGGAGAAATTTTCGGGTAGGTGTGAACACATGGTTTCCTTCACTTCTTGGGAATGAAATCCACCATTTCTACCGCTTTTGGCAGAGCACTGTACACAAGTGCTTGAAGGCTAAGGATTGCTCAATAGTCAAAGTCCTTCCAATTATGATGTCAAACTTCTGAAGTTGATGTCATAAATGATAATTTGACTTGCTTGTTTCCCTGACTCTACTTACCTTTTTTAATGTAAAAATTGGCCTTTTAGTCAATATATAGACTTAATGAAATTACCATTAAGTTAACATAATTCTTCTCAGACCTGGAATTGCAATAAACAATTCATAAGAAACCATACACAATCACGAATAGGCAAAACAAAAAATCTTATCTAAGGAAACAAAGCAGGAGCTATAGCAGTTCCAGAGTACAAACTTTAGTATATGTTTACAATAATCAACAAAGCCTAGTATTGGTACAAGAATAGGTCCATTGGTCAATGGATCAGGACAGAGAATGAAATCCTCAAATACTCAATCAACTCATCTTTGGAAAAACCTCGAAGACCCAATGGGTAATGGAGAACATATTCATTAATGGTGCGGGAAAAGGCTGACCACATGCACAAGGTTGAAACAGGATTCCTTCTGTCACCATACACATTAACTCTAAATGGATCAAAGACCTAAACTTAAAACACCAAATTATAATAATCTTAGAAAACGCAGGAGACACCGTTAGGGAAACTGGATCCGGAAACTAATTACTCTTCAGGGAACTAAATACCCAGCCTTATTAAGTAAGTTAGACAGTGGGATCTCATCAAATTATACTCTT
>NW_006957399.1:0-812 GCF_000164805.1 Carlito syrichta
AAACTTTCCTTTTAGGATTGCACATCTGTACTAAACTTCAAAATTAAGAAGCAGAAAATAAAGAGTGCACCAAGTAAATGTACACAAATTTTAAGAATGGAAAAATCTGTATTAAATTACTATACTGTTTTATTTTCTAATTTTTTTCAGATTAATTATGCATTCTGCCCTCTGAATAGCACTTAGGTACACTGAATTTCAAGGTTCAGTTATCTAAGAATGTATAGATCTGGAATCTCAACAAATTTCAATTTAAACGGAATAAAACATTCATATTTTATGTGAGAAACACTGTAGTTTGTCAATTTTGAAGGCAGAATTATAGCATGTATTCTAACGTATTAAAAAAAGAAAAGAAGTTATAATAGGCGGATTATACACTTTTAAAAAATCATTCTCTGCATAATGAACATTTCTAGTATTCTAACGTATTAAAAAAAGAAAAGAAGTTATAATAGGCGGATTATACACTTTTAAAAAATCATTCTCTGCATAATGAACATTTCTAGGCCCAACACTGAATTGCATCCATTTTAAAGTTAAAAAAAATAAAAAATAGAATAACATAATAAAGTCAGCTGTAAGTTTTACAGCTTTCATTTATTTATTTTAGTTTTTTTAAAAATGTGGAGTACAATTCATAGTTAAACATACAAACATTGATTATGTAGGGTCCCTAGTTTTTGAGGTATGCCCCTTGCTTCCTTAGCAATATCCCTCCACAGCCAATCTCACCCTCCCCCTAAACAGTTTTTCGCGACTGACATCACTTTCTTACAGCACTATAGTGATCAAGTTCAGCTCACGAGTGA
>NW_006957400.1:0-735 GCF_000164805.1 Carlito syrichta
CCAACTGCCAATCACTTTCTTACAGCACTATAAGTGATGAAGTTCAGCTCATGAGTGAGAACGTGTGTAAATATGTTCTTTGTTTCTGTGATAAATCAGTGAAAATGACCTACCTCATGTCCATCAAACGTTCTGCAAAATCCTTACATCTGTCCTTTTTTATGGCTGCATATTATTCCACTGTGTATATACCACATTTATTTTATATATTCCAGTTTTTATGGGCAACATGGTGGGTACCATGTTTCTTTGCAGTTGTGATTAGAGCTGCAAAAAACATTCTGGTGCAGGTATCTTTTGGTAAAATAATCTGAGTTCCTCCAGGTGTATTCTCCACAGGGGAATTACTGAGTCACATGGTAGTTCAAGATTGTTTCCCTTTACAAACCACCACACTGTTTTCCAAAGATGTTGCTCTACTTTTCAGTTCACATGCAGTGTAGAAGCATTTATTTCTTCCCAAATTCTGACCTGCATCTGTTATTGTTTGTTTTATTAATGATGGCCAGTCTTTCAGGGGTTATGTTTTATTTGAGAGTGGTTTCACTTGCATTTTTTTGATGATGAGTGAAGCTGATGAAGTTTCATGTGTTTACTGGCTGCCCGTATCACTTCTTATGAAAAGTGTTCAATCACATATTTTGCACAATTTTCAAAGTGAATGTTTGTCTGACTTTTCTGAGTGTTTGAATTTCTTTTAGATACTCGATGTTATGCTTTTTACATATATATAGG
>NW_006957401.1:0-2135 GCF_000164805.1 Carlito syrichta
AAGTTCGGCCCACTTTGCCCGAGCTGTTCTCTGACCCCTGTGCTCAGGCAGCCTCCTGCCTTGGCCTCCCAGGGCACGGTTCTGACGACCATTCCCCACACTGCCTGGCCTAGAATCACACGTTCTGTCAGCGGGAGTGATGCAAAGGAGCCCCCAGGGATGGAGGCCACCGCATCCATGTAGCCAGGATCACATCCGCCACCACAAACAACTTCAGTGTTTGTGTTTGGGGAGCAACATGTTCTTGCTACGTGGCCAAGACTGGTCTCGAAATCTCGGGCTTCAACACTCCCCAGTCTCAGCTTCCCATAGCCACAGCCCAATTGTCTACTGATCCAATGTCTTTCAGAAACTCTAGGCCCAAACCTGGGGGCTCTTTCCCAAATGATCTCTGTCTGTTCATCATGATTCCAACTCCATACACAAATGGATGTGCTTCTGTTTTTACCTTTTTTCCTTTTTTTCTTTAAGTCAGAGTCTCAGTCCATCATCCAGGCTGGAGGGTGGTGGCTTGCTCCCGGCCACCTCTGTCTTGAGCCAACAAGCTCTGGTGAGACGTTTCCTGGCCTTCCAAGGAGCTGGAACGACTGGCACATGCCACCAAATGGGGTCTCGCCAAGGTGCCCGGGTGGGGCTCCGCCCACCAGCTCAGACTGGTGGCTGGACTTGGCCTCCCAAAGTGTTGGGATGGAGCTAATTTGAGATGGAGGGTAGAGATGAGGTCTTGCTCTGGTGTCCCAGCAGTTCTCAGCCCGTGGGCTTGGGCCAGTCACAGGCCTCAGCTTCCCAAAGCACTGTGATGATGAGGCTCAGCCCCCAAGTCCGGCCTCTATCTTTCATCAAAAACGAACCATAAGGCCTGGCACAGTGGTCCATGCCTGGAATCCCAGTGCTCTGGGAGGCCGAGGTGTGAGGATAGCAGGAATACAGGAGCCCAAGGCCAGCCTGGGCCTACACAGGGAATCCCCTCTCTGCACCCATCCAAACAGGATGTCTGGGGTGGAGATGCCCGTCGTACTGGCCACTCTGGATGCTGAGGAGAGATGATCGCCCATGATTTAGAGGCTGGCGGTGAACAACGGTCATGTCCCAGGGACTCAAGCTGAGCCACAGAACCAGACCCTGTCTCCAAAATCATTCTCCACTGCGTGTTGTGTGTTCACAGGGCGACTGGCTTTACAGCCAGGAAGAATTGGATTGGGGGTGAAGAAATGTCCCCCTGTGAGGGATGTATCCCTGGCCTTTCTTGGCGCAGGTCCTGGTTGCCAAGACGGAGGGTCAGACTGCCTGGGGCACATTTTTCACCCTGGAGAGGAAAGCTGGCAGGAACCCGGCCAGGGGGCTTCGGGAACTCCCGCATCAAATAGGGTGCAGCCCATTGGGGCTGGATTTGGGATGGTCGGTGCTGAGCTTGACAGACACTCACATATTGGTGGGGGGCAGTGGTGGAAGGACTGAGAGAACAAATTTGGCAGGTGAATGGATTTCTTTCTTTCTTTCTTTCTTTCTTTCTTTCTCTCTCTCTCTCTCTCTCTTTCTTTCTTTCTCTTTCTTTCCTTCCTTCTTTCTTTCCTTCCTTCTTTTATTTCCTCACTAGGTTGCCAAGGCTGCTCTCAAACATCCCAACTCCTCAAGCATGCCAACTCAGACCATCCTCTTGGTCTCAGCCTCCAAAACTGCTGCCATCACAGGATTTCTATTTGGGCGACTTTTGGGTCTTCCTGCTTGATTTTGAACTCTGGACCGGAGACGATGCTCTTGCCAAAGCCTGCCCTCAACCAAGGTTTTCTGGGTTTTAGTTGGGGTCTATGAGAGGGCTTGCTATGGTGTCCAGCCTTGACTTGAACTCCAGGGCTACAGCCATCTTCCTGTCTCAGTCTCCCAGAGTGAAGAGGAGACAGGTGTGAATAACTCGCCCATTCCCACCCCCAGAATGTTTGAGAGTCCCACCCTCCCTTTCACCAAGGTGGCCCCTGGAAAGATGGAGTGAGTTCATCCTGGGGAACAAGGAAGGCAGAGGACTGACCAGTCAGCCCTGTGGAGACAAGCCCCTGCCACAGGCTCTCCTCCTGGGCAGGCTCAATGGACGACTCTGGCTCCCCTATCTGGTGTCCGGGGTCATCTGAAGGAATCGG
>NW_006957401.1:2856-7957 GCF_000164805.1 Carlito syrichta
CAGGTGGAGTCCATGGTGGCCATGAGCTAGTCCCTACATTCCGACCTGGGTGACAGATCGGGATTCCAACTCCAAATAATAATTCTGCCACCACCACCATCCCTGCCACCCAGTTCGAGGAGCCACCCTCAGAGATGAGAGAGGCAAAGGCAATTTCCCACCTGTCGATCACAAGAGTTTTCAAAGGTGGCCACTGGGCACATTTGCCCAGCACATTTGGCCACACTTCCCAGAAGGCCTGCCTCCACCCTTCACACTTGTTCCCCACGTCAAATATGCATGTGAACTTATGGAACAGATGGCCCCAAGACAGGGTGGGCATTAGGCACTGAGCATACAAGGCGGTCCAGCAATGCCTCGGCCAGCCCAGTTTCTAGTCACTCAGTCTGCCACTTTCGGGTGGAGGGGGCCCTTCCTTTCCCAATCACTCCATCGTCCCCCCCGATGCAGACCTTTCCTGGGGAGCCATGGACCCCTTCGTGACACACGTGGGAGGCATCTTTTTATCGTTTGAATCTCCGTCGGTTGGACTGGGGCAAGCTGACATGATCGTAGATCCCAGGGCATCGACATGTGGGGCTCAGGCAGTCTTCCTGCCTCAGCCCTTGACCAGATGAGACTCTAGGGGCCACCACACATTAGACGATTTGAGGGACCTCTTGCCGAGATGAGGTCTGCCCACTACATGCAGTCTGGTCTCCGAAACCTGGGCTCAGGCAGCCTCCTGCCACAAGCTCCCAGGGAGCTGGGCTGACGGCCTTGGACCAGAGTGTCTGGCTGGACTCTCAAGTTCTGTTGGTGGATGATGCAAGGAATTCCCCAGGATGGAAACACCACATCCTGTGTAGCCAGGACCCCAGCAGGCACCACGTGTGACTCCAGTGTTTGCGTTCTGGGAGCCACAAAGTCTCACTATGTGTCCAGGCTGTCCTCTAACTCCTGGGCTCCTGCGGTCCCCCTCCTCGACCTCCCAAAGCCACAGCCTGATTGTCAGCCAATGGACCATCTTTCAGGAACTGTAGGCCCAAAGCTGGTGCCTCTTTCCTAAATGATCTCCATCTGTTCACGATGATCCCAACTCCAAACACAAATGGATGTTCTTCTTTTTTTTCCTTTCTCTTTTTTTTCTTTGAGTCAGAGTCTCGCTCAATTGCCCAGGCTAGAGGGTGGTGGCTTGCTCCCAGCCATCACAGCATCAGCCCAGCGGGCTCCGGCAAGTCTTTCCCCAGTCTTCGGAGGAGCTGGAATGACAGGCGTGCACCATCATGCCTGCAAAATTAGGGATGGATGGTAGAGATGAGGTTGTGCCAAGTTGCTTGGGTGGGTCTCGGCCCACTGGCTCAGGCCAGCCACTGGTTTGGCCTCCCAAAGTGCTGGGATGACGAGGCTGAGCCCCTGAGCACGGCCTCAATCATTCATAATGACTGACAAGGAGGACCATGCCTGGAATTCCAGCACTCTGGGAGGCCGAGACAGGAGGATGGCTGTAGCCTCAGAGCCCAAGTCTTGCCCAGGCCACGCAGAAAGGCCCTGTCTCTGCACCCAAACAAACAGGGGTCTGGGGTCCAGATGCCCATCATCCCATCCACTCTGGAGGCTGAGGCAGGATGATCACTGGAGCCCATGATTTCAAAGCTGGTGGTGAAAGACGGTCATGTCCGCAGGCCCCAGACTGGGCCACAGAGCAAGATCCTGTCTCCAAAACCATCAGAATTGTACATAGATTCTCAACTGCACATGGTATGTTCACAGGGCGACTAGGTTTAGACCCTGGAAAAATGGAATTGGGGGAATAAATGTCCCTGGGTGAGGGAATGTGTCCCTGGGCTTTCTTGGTGGAGTGTCCTCATTGTTGAGTTGGAGGGTCGTCCTGCCTGTGGCATATTTCTCACCTTGGAGTTGAGAGCCGGCAGGAACCCTACCAGGGAGCCTTGTGAATTTTCATACCAAAGCAGGGACAGCCATTTGGGGGAGTTGTGTCTGGAAGCTGCCGAGCTTGGGAGAACCTCACATATCATGGGGGTAGGGAGGGAAAGACTGAGGGCAGAATGTTTCCATGAAAATAGATTTCTTTCTTTTTTCTTTTCTTTCTTTCCTTCTTTCCTTCTTTTTTCTTTCCTTCCTTCCATCTTTCCTGTCTTCATTCTTTCTTCTTTCTTTCTTTCTTTCTTTCTTTCTTTCTTTCTTTCTTTCTTTCTTTTCTTTTCTCTCTAGGTGGCCAAGGATGCTCTCAAACCGCCAAACTTGGGCCATCCTCTCAGCCTGGGCCTAGCAAACTGCTGCGATCACAGGCTTTCCATTGGGTCAACATCCTGGTCTTCCTGCCTGTTCTTGAACTCTGGGCCGGAGGTGATCCCACTTCCAAGGCCTGCCCTCAACCAAGGTTTTCTGGGTTTTACATGGGGTCGAGGTGGGGGATTGCAATGGTGTTCAATCTGTTCTCACACACCTGGACTCTGGCTATTTTCCCATCTCAGGCTCTCCCAGTGCAGAGGAGACAGGTGTGAATCGCACAGCCCTCCCCATCCCATTGAAGTTTTGAGAGTCACGACTTGCCTTTCCTCAAGGTGAACCCTGGGAGGAGCATTCAAGTCCACCCTGGGGAACGAGGAAGGTGGAGGGTGGGTGCCCCGCAGAGGCACACCCCTGCACCAGTCACTCTCCCTGAAGAGTGCTTGGCAGATGACTCCTGCCGCCCTCTGCGGGGTTCTGGGTTATTGGAAAGGATCAGACCATGAGGTGGGGCCCCAAGAGGGGTATGGAGGCCGGGTGAGGGGCCCACCTGTGTCATCCTGGTGTTCTGTGAGACCTAGGTGAGAGATGGCCTGAACCCCTGGTTTCGAGACCAGCCCGGGCACTCAGCAATACCTCATCTCTACAAGATACCAAAAAAATGATCTGAGCGTGGTGACTCATGCCTATTGTCCCAGCCTCTTGGGAGGCTGCAGTGGGAGGATTGCCTGAGCCAAGCTGGTGGAGTCCTCGGTGGCTGACAGTGGGCCCATGTGCTCCAGCATGGACAACAGAGTGGGACTCCAACTCAGAGTAATAATACCAACCACCACCACCACCACAACCAAAGGTCAAGCTCAAGGGCTCAGCCTGGCATCCCAGCCCTTGGGAGGCTGAGGTGGGAGGATGGCCTGAGCCCCTGATTTGACACCTGCCCCATACATGGGGCGAGACCTCGTCTCAACCATCAAAAATAAATCCAAAGATTAGCCAGGCATGGTGGCACAGGCCTATGATTCCCGCCACTAGGTGGGCCGAAGTGAAAGGATTGCCTGAGCTCAGCAGGAGGAGTCTGCAGTGGCCGTGAGTGTGACCCTGCACTTCGACCTGTGAGACAAAGCAGGATTCTGACTCCAAATGATAATAATTACCACTACCAGCACCACCACTACCCCTGCCAGTCAGGGTGATGAGGCAACCTCAAGGATGGGAGTGGAAAATGTGGGAGGTTTCAAAGGTGGCTACCAGACACGTTCATCATGTGCCTTCAGGCAGACGTTCCAGAAGGCCTGTCTCCACCTTCCACATTGTGCCCTACAGCAAAGAAGAGTGTGAGCTCACATAACAGATGGCCCCGAGTTAGGGTGGCCATCAGGCACAGAGTGATCAAGGCAATTTGGTAACACCACAGCAAGCCCTGGTTCTGGTCGCCCGGTCTGCCACCTTCGGGCAGAGGTAGGGCGCCTTTCTCTCACGATCACTCCGTTGTCCCCCTCTCACGTGGACTTTTCTCTGGGGAGCTGTGGACATCCACCGTGAAACACGTGGGGGGTGACTTTTTGTTGCTGGAGTCTCTGTCGGCCAGCCTGGGGCATGACGGCATGATTGTGGCTTCCGGGGCCTCAACCTGCTGGGCTCAGGTGGTCTGTCCACCTCGGCCCCAAGTAGCCAGGACTCCTGGGGACACCAAGCTAGTCTCGATTTTAGGGACCTCTTGGTGAGATGAGTTCTGGACACATCACCCGGGCTGTTCTCTGACCCTGGGTCTCAGGCAACCTCCTGCCTCAGGCTCCCAGGGCTTGGGGTTTACAGCTGTGAGCCACGACGTCCAACCTGGACTCTTACATGCAGTCAGTTCAGATGACAAAAAGGCATGCCCTGGGATGGAGGCCACTACATCCCTTGTAGCTGGGGCTGTGGGATCCACAACGCATGACTCATGTGTTTGTGTTCCAGGGAGAGATGAAGTCTCGCTATGTGGCCCAAGTTGCTCTCGAACTCCTGGGATCCAGCAGTTACCCACCTCAGCCTCCTAAACCAAAGCCTGATTACTTATCCACCATCTTTCAGGAACTCTATGCCCAAGGCTGAGACCTCCTTCCCCAATGATATCTGTCTGTTCACAATGACCCCAACTGCATACACAAATGGATGCTCTTCTTTTATTTCCTTATGTTTTTTATTTTAGTGGAGTCTCACTCCGGTGCTCAGGTTGAGGGTGGTGGCTCACTTATGGACACCACAGCCAATCCCTGCCAGGCTCCGGCGAGCCTCCCCCATGGCCTTGCAAGGAGCTGGAATGACAGGTGTGTGCCACCACACCCAGCTTATTTGGGATGGAGGTTAGAGACAAGGTCTCGCTGAGTTGCCTAAGCACATCTTGGACCCGTGGGCTCGGGCTGGCTGCTGACCTCGGCCTCCCACAGCACTGAGATGATGAGGCTGTGACCCAGAGCCATGCCTCTATCCTTCTTTGAAAACGAATCAGAAGGGCGGGAATGGCGGTCCATGCCTGGAATTTCAGTGATCTTGTATGCCAAGGCAGGAGGGTGCCCAAGAGCCCAAGGCCAGTCCAGGCCATGCAGGGACTCTGCATCCATCTAAACAGGGCCTCTGGGGTCGTGGTGCCCATCATCTCAGCCACTCTGAAGGCTGAGGCAGAAGGATCACGGATCCTGTGATTTCGAGGCTGGTGGTGAATGACAGTCGTGTCCCCAGGTTCCAGCCTGCATCACAGAACCAGACCCTGTCTCCAAATCATCAGAATCGTACACAGATTTTTAACTGCACGTGGTTATGGTTAGTTCACAGAAAGACTGGCTTCATAGCCACTAAAAATAGATGGGGGGAAGAAATGTCCCTGGGTTAG
>NW_006957402.1:0-777 GCF_000164805.1 Carlito syrichta
CAAACGCAGAAGACACGACTGGGGAAACTGGAACAGGAAACTAATTCCTATTCAGAGTTCGAAATACCTATGTCTTCAGAAGTACGTAAGACAAGTGGGATCTCATCAGATTAATATAATTCTGTAAAACAAAATAAACCATCAGAAGAGCAGGGATACAGCCAACAGAATGGGAAAATCTGTTCTCCACCTATATATATGTAAAAGGCATAACATCGAGGATCTAAAAGAAATTCAAACACTCATAAAAGTCAGACAAACATTCACTTTGAAAAGTGTGCAAAATACGTGATTGAACACTTTTCATAAGAAGTGATACGGGCAGCCAGCAAACACATGAAACTTCATCAGCTTCACTCATCATCAAAAAAATGCAAGTGAAACCACTCTCAAATAAAACATAACCCCTGAAAGACTGGCCATCATTAATAAAACAAACAATAACAGATGCAGGTAAGGATTTGGGAAGAAATAAATGCTTCTACACTGCATGGGGACTGAAAAGTAGAGCAGAGTCTTTGGAAAACAGTGTGGTGGTTTGTAAAGGGAAATGATCTTGACCTACCATGTGACTCAGTAATTCCCCTGTGGAGAATACACCTGGAGGAACTCAGATTATTTACCAAAAGATACCTGAACAAGAATGTTTTTTGCAGCTCTAATCACAACTGCAAAGAAACACGGTACCCACCATGTTGCCCATAAAAACTGGAATATATAAAATAAATGTGGTATATACACAGTGGAATAATATGCAACCATAAAAAAAGACAGATG
>NW_006957403.1:0-746 GCF_000164805.1 Carlito syrichta
CAGTAAGAAAAAGAATCAGGGTTAGAGCAGTCCACAGTCCTAAAAATCAACAGGCCATCTGGTGTGGGCTAAACAAGAATCAGTGTTTAGAAGCTGCAACATCGGTAATATCAGTCTTCATATACAGAATCTACATTATGTATTGCTAAGGAGAAATAAGAAACCTCTTTTACACGGTTCTGCCATCACAATATCTACATGAAATATTGCTAGGGCTAAACAAGAATCACAATTTCCAAACAGGATTCTCGGGAAAGGGAGTCCTCATATAGAGGAGACTACACGGCTCCTCATTAAAGAAGAATAAGGAATCTGTGATACACTAGTCCCCAATCCGAAAAATTCTCAGGGTGACTTGCTACGGGATAAACGAGAATCAGGGCTTTAAGCTCTTCTCATTTTTTGGAGATATTTGACTTGTGGGTATTATGAATCAGTCATTTCAGGACTCTAGCAACATTCTTGTCCTCTTGAGAGTTGTAAACGGGTATCTGGTAGTACAAGTCTGTTCGGTTATTCGGGACAACTAAGGCCAGATTCTCAGAACAAAAGTATCATCTTGCCATATTTGAATGTAACTCTGGTCTTAAGATGAACTTGGTAATCCTTAAATTTCCATTTGTACTTTTATTTGAGAGAGGCCGAGGGTTTTGCAGTTATCAAATATTTAGTACGAATTATTAAAATGGAACCAGGAATCATGGATTCCACGTCCCTAGGAAACATCTGGGCATCTGCATTTTTTG
>NW_006957404.1:0-1026 GCF_000164805.1 Carlito syrichta
ACAGCATGGGATAAAATATTGGCAAGCTACACATCTGAAAAAGAGCTGGTATCCAACATTTGCAAATAACTAACAAATCAGCAAGAAAAAAGCAAATAATCCTATTAAAAATGGGAGAATATCCTGGACTGACATTTCTTAAATGAAGATACACAAATGGCAACAGACATCTGAAAAAAAATGCTGAACATCACTAATTAGGGAAATGCAAACTAGAATCACAATGAGTCACCACTTACACCAGTCAGAATGACCATTTAAAAAATAAAAATAAAAATAGCTATTGGGGTGGATGCAGTGAAAAAGGAATGCCTGTACAGTGCTGGTGGAAATGTACATTGTTAGTACAACCTCTATAGAAAATAGTATGGAAACTTTTCAAAGAACTAAATGTAAGTCTACCATTCGATCCAGCAGACCCATTACTTAGTATGTACCCAAATTTAAAAAAAAAAAAGATACCTGTACTAGTATATTTATTTTAAAAAGACATCTGTACCTATATGTTTTTCACAGCATAATTCACAATTGCAAAGACATGAAATCCACCAAAATGTCCATATACTAGTTGGTGGATAAAGACAATATGATGTAGACACCCAAAATTGCGTATTTAAATTGTGCATTTATTCTTACATGTTTGAACTTCAATCACCTCAAAGTACTATTTAAAATAATACAACTATCAAGATGCTTTTTCCACTGATCAAAAAAGTTTTTGAACTCATCAATTTTGATAGCTTTCAGTTGTTTTTGTCATTTTTTATTTCATCTCTCCCTATTATCAAAACATTTTTCCTGGAGAAATTTTTCATCCAGAGAAAGAAAAACAAAAAGTCACTCATGGCTACATCAGGTGAATAGGGTGGGCAGAGTATTCATGTCATTTTTGGTCAAAAGCCACCGAACATTCAGTATGGTGTAGGTAGGTACGCCCATAAGTCACCCATCATGAAATGGGCAAATGTATTAAAATAATCTCGGAAAAATAATTCACTGCACCTGAATGCAGCCTCTCACAGCAAC
>NW_006957405.1:0-535 GCF_000164805.1 Carlito syrichta
CATCCCTGTCAATCATGTTTACTTTCATGTATCTATTCTGTGAACTTTTACATTTTGTCATACAGTTGCAGCAACGTATTCCACATTTTTACTATATGTTTACTCTGAGGTATAGCTGGAAATGGTGTGCTCAGACAACTCAAGAGAAAGGTGTGATCTTTAGACATGCAGTCAAGTGAGTAAAACTGAGGCTCATGGGATCAAACAACTTCTAAAATTTACCACCATGATACACATCTTGAGAACACTTCTAGCCGGGCTCGGTGGCTCAGCCTGTAATCCCGCGCCTTTGGGAGGCTGAGGTGAGTGGATTGCATGAGTCCGCGGGTTCGAGACCCGCCTGGGCAGCGAGACCTCATCTCTACAATAAATCAAAAAATCAGCCGGGCGTGGTAGCGCATGCCTGTAATTCCGGCTACTCGGAAGGCTGAGGCGGAAGGGTCACTGGAGCCCAGCAGGTCGAGGCTGCGGTGGCCGGGAGCGGCCACTGCACTCCAGTCTGGGCGACAGAGTGAGACTCCAACTCACAAAAAAA
>NW_006957406.1:0-1012 GCF_000164805.1 Carlito syrichta
AATCTTGGATTCCTGTTCCCAAAGAACATTATGGACGTCATTCTCCTGATAATCATACCACTGGAATTCTCGGTCATCAGGAACTGTCTCGGCATCCTGCAGAGTGAAGCAGGAAGCTGGGTAATGGAGGTGGTCATATACAGGAAACTACACGACATATTCGTAAGGAAGTATAAGGAATCTTCCTTATATGAGTTCTCAGTCCCAAAACTATAGGCCGTCTTCCAAAGTGGTAACCACGAATTAGATTTTTGAAGTAGGAATCTGGATAATGGGAGTCCTCACATACAGGAAACTTCACTGCCTATTACTAATTAAGAATAAGGAATCAGCGTTCCTCGGGTCCTCAATCCCCAAAAAGCTTAAGGTCATCTTACTTTGGACTAAACAAGAATCATGGTGTTTTCGAGTATGAATCTGGAAAATGGAGTCCTCATTTTTAGGCAACTACATGAACTTTTGGTAAGAAAGAAAAAGAAATCTGGGTAATATGAGTCCTCAATCGCAAAAATCTAGAGAGCATCTTGTAAATTTCTAAATAGAATCAGAGTTTCAAACAGGATGTATCTAATGAGAGTCCTAATATATAGGAAAATACACAGCCCCTTGCCAAGGAAGAAAAAGAATCGGGGTTATAGCAGTTCTCAGTCTCTAAAATCAACAGGCCATCTTCTGTGGGTTAAACAAGAATCAGGGTTTAGAAGCTGGAACATAGGAAATAGCAGTACTCATATGCAGAATCTACATGATCTCTAGCTAAGGAGAACTAAGAAACATCTTTTACACGGTTCCTCTGTAACAATATCTACATGATACCTTCTAATGACAAAACAAGAATCAGGGTTTCCAAACAGGATTCTGGGGAATGGGAGTCCTCATATACAGGACATTACACAGCCCCTCGGTAAAGAAGAATAATGAATCTGTGATACATTAGTCCACAATCCGGAAAATTCTCAGGGTGTCTTGCTGCGGTATGAACAAGAATCAAGGCTTCAGCTCGTCTCATGTT
>NW_006957407.1:0-740 GCF_000164805.1 Carlito syrichta
CAGGCTTAAAGGCGGGAAATTCTCAAAGCAAGTTTGGAAAAGTTGATTTTGAATATCCTAGTAGACTATAATAAACAGTTGGATTTATGGACCTAGAGTTTATGATAATTTTTGGGGGTGGAGATTTAGATTTGAACATCATCTGCCCATAGATGGGAATTGACATTGCTTAGGAAGAATGTAATCTCATATACTATTTACCTAGATTCAACTATTGTTAGTATTTTATCCCACATGCTTTATGTTTGGGTCCTCTCTCTCTATCTCTCCATCTCTCTGTCTCTCTCTGTCTCTCTCTGTCTCTCTCTCTCTCTCTCTCTCTCTCTCTCTCTCTCACACACACACACACACACACACACACACACACACACATAATGTTATATTTGCTAAACCATTTGAGGGTAAGCTACATGCAACATGGCCCTTTATCCCTGAATATCTAAAGATATATTTCCTATTAATATAGATATTCTTTTATATAACCACAGTGCAGCTTTCAACTTTAGTAAGCTTCACCTTAATATAATACTTTTATATAATCCATTATCTGCATTCCATTTTTGCCTATTGACTCAATAGTGAATCCAGGCAGCATTTTAAATTCTCAAGTTAAGGTCTATTCCTTCTGCTATATTCAACTTTCACAATTATGCAAAAAAATCTAAGAACCCAAGTTTAATAATTGATTTTGCTTGCATTTTCCTTCCTATAAAAAAGTAATAAGGTTTGAAAGAATATTT
>NW_006957408.1:0-721 GCF_000164805.1 Carlito syrichta
TCTACCCATATTCCTACATTAATAACATGATTCATGGTTACCTCTTAGTAAGACGTCCTGTGGATTTTTGGGTTGAGGTCTCATGCAAACAAAATTTCATATTCTTCTTTAGCAAGAGGCTGTGTAGTTTCCTGTATATGAGGACCTCCATTTCACAGATTCCTGCTTCATTCTCAGCAATGGACTGAGATATTTCCTGGTGACCTAGAATTCCATTTGTTTGGATATCAAGAGAAAGACTCCCTTAAGCTTATTGGGGACTGGAATCTAAGATTCCTGGTTCCCCTTAACAAGACCTCCCCAAAATATGAAATATTCTAAATCCAATGTCCCAATACCACCAGGCCAACCACAAGAAATTTGTGTAGTGTGAGGTAACCATAATTGAGGCATTTTGTACCAATATGCCATTGGATTCCTGGGGTACCTGATTATGGTCCTAGATATTCATAAGACACAAAAGGATATTTGAGCCAGATCCTCAATTAAACTATCAAGAGAATAGAATATTCCTGGATATGTGTAACGACAGATTAGGGGTATCTACGGAGCTAGTAGCTCTGACAAATGTAGGGACCCTGAAGCCCAGATTGCTGAATAAACCTTATCAAGAGGCCCTGTAATTCTGGCGAATGAGAACTCCTAGTTCCAGATTTCCTTTTCGTTCTCATCAAGATGCCCTGATTTTCCCTTGTGATGTGGATCCAACAATCTGTATACA
>NW_006957409.1:0-641 GCF_000164805.1 Carlito syrichta
CCAGTAGATTTTTTTTTTTTTTTTTTGGTCTGATGTATCCCAGATTGAGTACTGGGAAAGTAGACACGCTAGAAAAGCCAAACTATGCACACAAAAGACTCCCCAAAAGCCTGCTGACTCTAGCCAAGGGACCTGGAAAGGGGCAACCTAATGTATCAAAATTATGCAGACAATAATTGTTCTTCTCAAGTCAAACATCACAGAGATCCCATTTGAACCACCAAAGGCAAAGCATAAGCCGAGATTTCCATCTCATAAGGCATACACAGGTGTTAGGCTCCCTCCCCACAACCAGAGTGATGTCAGGGAAGTCAGAGTAGGGATCCAAGACTTTCATCCCCACAGAGTAATAACAGATTCCTCCACTCCCTTGGTGTCATTAAAGACCACATGGGGAGTCTGGATTTCCACTCCCACTCAGCAATACTAAGGTACTCCTCTCCCTCCCCACTTGTATCATGCTTCAGCAGATCTAATGAAGAGTTGGAACTATCACAATCAGCAGGCAGTAGCAAAGTCACCCACCTCCTTGGGTGTGTAGCGGAAGTGAGAGGGTGAATGGTAATGAAGCACTCCTACAGCTTCCAGAAATTGAACTATCGATGGAGGCTTAGTGAGGAGACCCCAATACGTGTCAATGG
>NW_006957410.1:0-704 GCF_000164805.1 Carlito syrichta
CTCCCCAGCACGCCCATCCTGTGGCTTCAGCCATGCATCCTAGAAGGCATGCCACCACCCTCCACACTCGTGCCCCATGGCAAAGATGCATGTGAACTCACGGAACAGAAGGCTGTGAGTTAGGGTGGCCGTTGGTCACAGAGCAATCAAGGTGGTTCAGCAACACCGCGCCAGCCCAGCTTCCGATCGCCCAGTATGCCACCTACAGGCCAGAAGAGGGTTCCTTCCTCTCATGATCACTCCATCGTCTCCCACCCATGTGAACCTTTCTCTGGGGAGCCATAGACACCCGTTGTGACCCACATGGGAGGCATCTTTTTTGTTGCCAGAATCACTGTTTGCTGGACTGGGGCGCAGCAGCACTTGCGTGGCTCCCAGGGCCTCGACCTGCGGGACTCAGGTGGCCCTCCCTCCTCAGCACCTAAACAGCCTGGTTTCTGGGCACCACCATGCCTTACTCAATTTTGGGACTTCTCGCCAAGATGAAGTCTGGCTATGTCACCCAGTCTGGTTTCCGATCCCTATGCTCAGGCAACCTCCCACTTCGGCAACCCAGGGTTTTGATCTGACGGCCATGAACCATGGTGCCCAAGCTGGACTTGAACATTCTCTTGGTGGGGACAATGCAAAGAGTGCCCCAGGATGGAGGCCACACATTCTGTGTAGGCAGAACGCGTGTGCCACCACACGTGACTCCATTGTTT
>NW_006957411.1:0-768 GCF_000164805.1 Carlito syrichta
AGACCAGGACTGAATACCAGTATGTCGAACAGATGGAAAGCCTGTGATCACAGGAGTTTGGGAGGGGGAACAGGATGAGAGGATCACCAGAGTTGGACTGTTTGAGAGTCTTCTAGGCAATCTAGTGAGGAAAGGAAAGAAAGAACGAAAGAAAGAAAGAAAGAAAGAAAGAAAGAAAGAAAGAAAGAAAGAAAGAAAGAAAGAAAGAGAAAGAGAAAGAAAGAAAGAAAGAAAGAAATGCATTCTTCTGCAAACCTTCTGCCCTCAGTATTTCCTCTCCTGACCCCCCTACATATGAGGGTTCCCCTACCTTGGCGCATTCCAGCGCCAACCCTCCACAACGGTTGCCCCCGTTTTGGTGTGAGAGTTCTCAACTAACTTGGCTGGGTTACTGCTGGCTCTCCACTCTGAAGGGAGAAATGTGCCTCAGGCAGGCTGACCCTCCACTCAGCAATGAGGAACTTCCACCAAGAAAGGCCAGGGACACATCCCTCACCCAGGGACATTTCTTTTCCCCCAATCCCATTTTTTGTGGATCTAAGGCCAGTAGCCCTGTGAACACACCATGCGCAGTTGAGAATCCGTGTACAATTCTGATGTTTTTGGAGACAGGGTCTGGCTCTGTTGCCCAGGCTGGGGCTCAGGGACATGACTGTAGTTCACTGCTAGCCTCAAAATCATGGTCTCTGGCGATCCTCCTGGTCAGCCTCTGGGGTGGTTGGGGTGACAGGCACCTCAAACTAGGCACCCTGTTTAGAGGGGTGTGGA
>NW_006957412.1:0-838 GCF_000164805.1 Carlito syrichta
TAAACAGCTGCGATCACAGTCTTTCCATTTGGTCAACAACCTGGACTTCAGCCCAGGTCTTGAACTCTGACACAGAGTTGATCCTCCAGCCAAAGCCTGCCCTCACCCAAGTTTATCTGGGTTTTCCTTGGGGTTTCGGTGGGGGTTTGATATTGTGTCCAGCCTGGTCTCGAGTTCCAGGACTACAGCCATCTTCCTGTCTTGGCTTTGCCGAGTGCCCAAGAGACAGGCAGAAGTCACCCTATTGTTCACGTCCCCTGAAGGTTTGAGAGCTGGCCTCTGGGAGGAGCGAGTGGTTCCACCCTGCGGAATGAAGTCAGCAGAGGGATGGGTGCACTAGCGAAGACATGCCCCTCAACCAGGTGCTCCCCCAGTGTAGGGCTCGATGGGCAACTCCGGCCACCCTCTCTGGGTTCCTGGGTCATCAGAAGGGAACAGGCCTCATGGTGGGACCCCTAGAAGGGTATGGAGGATAGGCACGGGGCCTCACGCCAGTCATCATGGCACTCTGGGAGGCTGAGGCGAGAGGATGGCCTGAGTCCCTGGGTGTGAGTCCAGCACGGGCCCCATGGAGATCCCTAGTCACTACAAGAAGCCAAAAAAATAAACCAACCATGGTGGTGCACACCTGTCATTCTGCACACTTGGAAGGCAGTTTTGGGAGGTTCGATAGAGCCCAGCCACTGCAGGCCATGGTGGCCAAGAGTGGGCCCCTGGGCTCCGACCCTGGTGTCAGAGCTGGACTCCATCTCAGAATAATAATGACAAACACCACCACCACCACCACCATCCCTGCCACCCATAAATGAGGTTTCACCCTCAGGGATGAGAGAGTGAA
>NW_006957413.1:0-722 GCF_000164805.1 Carlito syrichta
CCATCTCCATCCACAAATGAAAGTTCTTTTTTTAACTTTTTTTCTTTCAGTTGCCCATGCTGGAGGGCAGTGACTTGATCCTAGATACTGCAGCCTCGGCCTGTTGGACTCTAGTGAGCCATTCACTGGCCTTCCGAGGAGACAAAATGACAGGCATGCGTGACCATGCAGGGCTCATTTGGGATGGAATGTAGAGATGAGGTTTGCTGAGGTGCCTGGGTGTGTTTCAATCTGTGGACTTGGGCCAGCTGCAGGCTTTGGCCTCCCAAAGCCCTGGGATGATGAGGCTGACCCCAAAACCCAGCCTCAATTCTTCATCAAAAACAAACCAGAAGGCCTGGCGTGGCAGCCCTTGCCTGGAATTCAAGCACTCTGGGAAGCCTAGATGGGAGTATGGCTAGAGCCCAGGAGCCCCAGGCCAGCCTGGACCATGCAGAAAGATGTCATCTCCACACCCCTCTAAACAGGGTGTCTGGGTTTGGGGTGCCTGTCACCCCAACCACCCCAGAGGCTGAGGCAGGAGGATCGCCAGAGACCACGATTTTGAGGCTAGCAGTGAACTACAGTCATGTCCCTGAGCCCCAGCTTGGGCAACAGAGCCAGACCCTGTCTCCAAAAACATCAGAATTGTACACAGATTCTCACTGCGCATGGTGTGTTCACAGGGCGACTGGCCTTAGATCCACAAAAAATGGGATTGGGGGAAAAGAAATGTCCCTGGG
>NW_006957414.1:0-626 GCF_000164805.1 Carlito syrichta
GGTGTGTTCACAGTGCGACTGACTTTTGAGCCCAGAAAAAATGGGATTGTGGGGGAAGAAATTTCCCAGAGTGAGAGATGTGTCCTTGGCATTTCTTGGCGGAAGGTCCTCATTGCTGAGTCGGAGGGTCAGGGGAACGTTGCTCACCTCAGAGAGGAAACCCAGCAGGAAGCTGGCCAGGTAACCTCAGGAACTACTGCATCAAAGCACAGGCAGCCATTTGGGGGAAGTTGGACAGGAAAGTGCCTAGCATGGAGGCCCTCACATGTGGGGGGTGGGGGAAAAGCACCGAGGGCAGATGTTTTGGAGGAGAATATATTTCTTCCTTCCTTCCTTCCTTCCTTCCTTCCTTCCTTCCTTCCTTCCTTCCTTCCTTCCTTCTTTCTTTCTTTCTTTTCTTTCCTCAGTAGTTTGCCCAGGCTGCTCTCAAACCATCTAACTTGGGACATCCTCTCGGCCTGGACCTCCCAAACTGCTGCACTCACAGGCTTTCCATTTGGTCCACATCCTGGTCTTTCTGCCTGGTCTTGAACTCTGGGCTGGAGTTGATTCTCCCGCCAAGGCCTGCCCTCACCCAAGCTGTTCTGGGTTTTGCTTGGGGTTGAGGTGGGGTCTTGCTACTCTGT
>NW_006957415.1:0-810 GCF_000164805.1 Carlito syrichta
AGTCAAGGAGTATCAGACGATACTTAGAAGGCAAGGAGTATCAGACGACACTAAGAAGGCAAGGAGTAACAGTCGACATTAAGAATGCAAGGAGTATCAGGCAACACTAGGAAGGCAAGTTGTATCAGACGGCACTAATAAGGCAAGTAGTATCAATCTGCACTAAGAAGCCAAGTAGAATCAGATGACACTAAGAAGGCAAGTAGTATCAGATGGCACTAAGAAGGCAAGTAGTATCAGACGGCACTAAGAAGGCAAGTCGTATCAGATGGCACTAACAAGGCAAGTAGTATCAGACGACACTAACAAGGCATGTAGTGTCAGATGACACTAAGAAGGCAAGTAGTATGAGATGACACTAACAAGGCAAGTAGTATCAGATGACACTAAAAACGCAAGTAATATCAGACGACACTAAGATGGCAACTAGTATCAGATGACACTAAGAAGGCAAGTACTATCAGACGACACTAAGATGGCAATCAGTATAAGACAACACTAAGAAGGCAAGTAGTATCAGACGACACTAAGAAGGCAAGTAGTATCAGACGACACTAAGGTGACAAGTAGAATCAGACGGCATTAACAAGGCAAGTAGTGTCTGACTACACTAAGAAGGCAAGTAGTTTCAGACGACACTAAGAAGTCAAGTAGTATCAGACGACACTAAAACGGCAAGTAGTATCAGACGACTCTAAGAAGGCAAGTAGTATCAAATGACACTAAGATGCCAAGTACTATCAGACGACACTAAGAAGGCAAGTACTATCAGACGACACAAAGATGGCAAGAAGCATCACACGACACTAA
>NW_006957416.1:0-3255 GCF_000164805.1 Carlito syrichta
CCTAGTTTAGTCACCTAGCTAAGTCAGCTGACTAGCCATCTGGCTCTCTAGGCAGCCTGATAGTTAAGTCACCTGGCTAGACAGCTGGCTAGCTAGATAGTCACCTTGTTAAGTTAGCTGGATAGCCATCTGGCTAGCAATTTAGCAAGCTAATTTATTAAACTGGCTAGAAAGCAGGTCTGCTAGTTAACACAGCAAGTTAAGTCAGCTGCCTAGCCATCTGGCTGGCTAGTTAGTGACCTAGTTAAATCAGTTGACTAGCCAGCTGGCTAGCTAATTAAGTCAACTAGTTATGTCAGCTGTCTCTTCAGGTGGCTAGAGAGTTTGAGCACTAGCTAAGTCGGTTGACTAGCAAGCTGGATAACTAGTTAAGTCAGCTAGTTTCATCACCTGGCTGGCTAGCTGCATAGCTTGTTAATCAACTCGTTTCATTAAGTGACTAACCAGCTGGATAGCTAGTTAAGTCACCTCGTTAAGTCAGTTGGCTAGCCATCTCCCTAGCTAGTCAAAAAGCTAGTTAATTCAGATGGTTAGACAGCAGGCTACCTAGTTATATCAACTAGTTTAGTCAGCTGGCTAGGTAGGTAGCTAGCTAGTTAAGTCAGCCAGATAGCTTGTTAAGTCAGCTAGTTAAGTTGACTTTCTAGCAAGATATCTAGCTAGGTAGCCACTATTTCAGCTGGTAAATTCAGCTGGCTAGCTGGTAGCTAGCTAGTTAAGTCAGCTAGTTACGTCAGCTGGCTAGCAAGTTAATTCAGCTAGTTAAGCCAGCTCTCCAGCCAGTTGCCTAGTAGGATAGCTAGCTAGTTAAGTCATCTGGCTAGCCAGCTGGCTAGCTAGTTAAGTCACCTAGTTAACTCTGCTCGCTAGTCCACTTGTTAGCTAGGTATCTAGGTAGTTAGGTCAACTAGTTAAGACAGCTAGTTATATGAGAGCTAGTTAGCTAGCTAGCAAGTTGAATAAGCTAGTTATGTCAGCTGGCTAGCTAGGTAGCTAGCTAGTTAAGTGAGCTATTTATGTCAGCTGGGTAGCTAGTTAAGTCAGTTAGTTAAGTCAGCTGGAGAGCCAGCTGCCAAGCAGGATAGCTAGCTTTAAGTCAGCTGACTAGCCAGCTGACTAGCTAGTTAATTCATGTACATAACTCAGCTCACTGGCCAGCAGGATAGCTAGGTAGTTAGGTACTTAAGACAGCTGGCAAGCCAGTGAGCTAAGTAGGTAGGTTGCCAGCGGTCTACATAGGTAGCTATCTAGTTAAGTCAGCTTGCTAACCACCTGGCTACCTAGAGTTGTCCGCTAGTTAAATCAGCTGGCTAGCCAGCTGGCTAGCCAGCTGGCTAACTAGTTATGTCAGCTAGTTGAGTCAGGTGACTAACCAGCTGGCTAGCTGTTTAAGTCAGCTAGTTAATTTAATTGACTAGCCAACTGACTAGCTAGGTAGCTTGCTAGTTAAGTCAGCTAGTTGGTTATGTCAGCTAGCTAAGTCAGCTCCATAGCCACCTGACTAGGTTAGTAGCTAGCTAATTAAGTCAGCTGGCTAGCTGACTGGCTAGCTAGTTAAGTCAGTGAATTAAGTGAGCCAGTTAGCTGGATCACTAGCTAAGTGGCTAGTTAGTAAAGCCAGTTGGCTAGCCTGTTGTCTATCTAATTAAGTCAGTTACTTAAGTCAGCTGGTCAGACGGCTGGCAAGGTATGTGCCTGGCATGTTAAGCCACCTTGTTAGCAGGCTGGTCAGGTAGGTGGCCAGCTACTAAAGCCGCTGGCTAGCTGGCTGATCAGCAGAGTGTCGGGCCAGTTATGCCGGCTGGCTATCCCAATATCCAGCCTGCTGGCTGGCTACTTAAACCAGCTGTCTAGTCAGGTGACCAGCCCGCTAGGTAGCTAGCCGGATGCATAGCCAGCTAGCCAGCCAGGTAGCTAGCTACTTAAGACAGGTGGCTAAACATGTTACCAACCAGGTTGATAGCTAGTTAAGTCAGTTGGCTAGCCAGCTAACCCACCATTATTAGTCAGCTAGTTAAGTCAGTTAGCTAGCCAACTAGCTAGGTTAGTGAGCTAGCAAGTCAGTTAGCTAGTCGGGTTGCTAGTCTGCTAGCTAGATAAGTCAGCTAGCTACTCAGTTAACTAGTCACCTAGATAGTTAAGTCAGCTAGCAAATCAGCTAGTTACATAGCTAACTAGTCAGCTTGAAACTCAGATAGCTGGTGAGCTAACCAGTGGGCTCCCTCACTTTCCATCAGGTTAGCTAATTAGTAGGCTAGCTCACCTGCCAACCAGTCAGCAAACTAGTCATCTCATATGACATCCAACAGGTCAACAAACTTGTTGGCTTGCTCGCAGGCCAATAGGTCTGCTAACAAGTCAGATAGCTCGCCAGCTGACTAGTTAAGTCAGCTAACTGGTCGGCTCAATTGTCGACTCACTCCCCAGCAGACTAGTTAATTCAGCTGACCAGTCAGCTCTCTCACCGACCAACTAGTTAAGTCAGCTCACTTGTCTGGTCACTCACTGGCCGAATAGTTAAGTCAGCTAACCTTTCAGCCTACAAGCAGGTCAACTAGTTAAGCCAGCTAACCAATTGGCTGACTAGTGGGCCAACTTGTCAGCCGACAAGTTAGGTCAGCTAAATAGATGGCTAGCTAGGTAGCTAGATAGTTAAGTCAGCTGTCGAGCCAGCTGACTAGCTAGTTAAATCACCTGGTTATATCAGCTGGGTCGCCAGCTGGCTATCTAGGTAGCTAACTAATTTAGTTAGCTGGCTAGACTGAAGTCTAGTTAGTTAAGTCACCTACTTAAGTCAGTTGGCTTGCCAGCTGGCTAGCTACATAGCAAGCTAGTTAATTCAGCTGAGCAAGCAAGCAAGCCTGCTATTTAAGTCAGCTTGTTAAGTTAACTGGCTAGCCAGCTAGCTTCCCAGGTAGCGAGCTACTTAAGTCAGTTGGCTAGCCAACTGGCAAGCTAATTGAGTCAGCTAGGTAAGTCAGCAGGCTAGCCAGCTGGCTAACTAGATAATTCAGCTGGTTGAGTCAGCTAGCTAGCCAGCTGGCTAGCAGGTTAAGTCAACTAGTTATGTCAGCTGGCTTCCCAGCTGGCAAGCTAGTTAGGAAACTAGTTAAGTCAGCTGGCTGGAAAGATGGCTAACTATTTACATCAGCTAGTTAATTCAGCTGCCTTCCAGCTAGGTAGTTAACTACTTAAATCAGCTGGAAAGCAGTCTGGCTAGCTGGTTGTGTCAGCTAGTTAATTCAGTTGGCCAGG
>NW_006957417.1:0-547 GCF_000164805.1 Carlito syrichta
GGCTAGAGAACCCAGAAGTAAACCCAGAGACATACAGAAAACTCATCTTTGTGAAAGCTGATAAAATAAAACAAAAAGGAAAGGAAATTCTAGTTAGCAAATTGTGCTGGGAAAACTGGCTAAACACATGCAGAAGACAAAAACTGGATCCCCACCTATCATCTTATACAAAAATTAACTCAAAATAGATCAAAGATTAAATATAAAACCTTAGTCTGTAAAAATATTAGAAGAAAGCCTAGGGAACACCCTCCTAGACATAGGCCTAGGCAATGAATTCATGGCCAAGTCCTCAAAAGCAAATGGAATAAAAACTAAATTTGACAGATGGGACCTGATCAACCTAAAGAGCTTCTGCACAGCAAAAGAAACCATCAAGAAAATCAGACAACACACAGAATGGAAAACAATTGCAAGCTCTGCATCAACAAAAGCCTAACATCCAGGATCTATAAGGACTTCAAAGGAATTGACAGGAATAAAACAACTCTATTATAAAGTGGGCATAGGACATGCACCAGCAATTGTCAAAGGAGACATTTAAGCA
>NW_006957418.1:0-456 GCF_000164805.1 Carlito syrichta
CCCTGAACCCGGTAGGTGGAGTCCATGGTGGCCATGAGCATGTCCCTGTGTTCTGGCCTGGAGAACAGAGTGGGATTCCGACCCCAAATAATAATAATCACCACCACCTCCACCACCACCACCTCTGCAACCCAACGTGAGGTGTCACCCTCAGTAATTAAAAGGAAAAGATGCTTTCCAGCCCATCTTTGTGGGAGGTTTGAAAGATGGTGACGAGTCATGTCCCTCCCACACTTTGGCCACACATCCCAGATGGCCTACCTCCACCCTTCACACTCTTGCCCCTTTGCAAAAAAGTGTGTGACATCACAGAACAGACGGACCCGAGCTAGGGCAGCCATCGGGCACAGAGTGAGCAAGGTGGTGCGGAAACCCCACGGCCAGACGGGGTTCTGATCACCCTATTTACCACATCTGGGGAGGGCCCCTTCCTCTCCAGATCACTCCATCATCCCC
>NW_006957419.1:0-982 GCF_000164805.1 Carlito syrichta
TTCAGTCAGCTAGTTAAATCAGTTGGCTAGGCTGCTGGCTAGCCTGGTAGCTAGGCAATTACATCAACTGGCTAGCCAGCTGGAGACCTAGTTAAGTCAGCTAGCTTAGTCAGCTGGCTAGCAAGCCGGCTGGATAGCTGTCAGCTCGTTAAGTCAGTTGCATAGCCAGTTGGCTAGCTGGTAAAAAGCTAGTTACATCGGATGGGTGGCGAGTTGGCTCGCTAGATATTTCAACTAGTTAAGTCAGCTGGCTAGCTAGGAAGCTAGCTAGTAAAGTCAGCTAGATATGTCAGCTAGCTAGCTAGTTAAGTCAGTTAGTTAAGTCAGCTAGCTATATGATAGCTAGCTAGGTAGCTGGCTAGTTAAATCCGCTAGTTAAGACAGCTAGCTAGTAAGGTAGCTAGCTAGTTAAGTCAGTTAGTTAAGTCAGCTGGCTTGCTAGTTAAGTCAGTTTGTTAAGTCAGTGAGGTAGCTCGCTGACTAGCAAGTTAGCTAGCTAGTTAAGTCAGCTAACTAGCCAGCTGGCTAGCTAGTTAAGTCACCTAGTTAAGTCAGCTCTCTGGCCAGCAGGTTAGCTATCAGTCAACATGTCGGCTGATAAGTTAGCTGACTTAACTAGGTAGTTAGTTACCTAAGTCAGCTGGCAAATCAGCGGGCTATGTAGGTAGGTAGCTAGTTCAGTCATCTGGCTAGGCATCAGGTGTCTAGTTATGTCAGCTAGTTAAGTCAGCTGGCTATCAAGCTGTCTAGCTAGGTAGCTAGCTAGTTAAGTCTGCTGGCTAGCCAGCTGGCTACTTCGTTAAGTCATCTAGTTAAGTTGACTGGCTAGCCTGCTGGCTAGCTAGGTGGCTAGGCAAATAATTCATCTGGCTAGCCAGCTGGCTAGCTAGTTAATTCAGCTAGATAAGGTCAGCTGGCTAGCCAGCTGACTAGCTAGGTAGCTAGCTAGTTATCTCAGCTGGCTAGCCAGCCTGCTATATAC
>NW_006957420.1:0-849 GCF_000164805.1 Carlito syrichta
GACACGTGTAACCATATTCCTTATTCTCCTTTAGCAATAGACAGTGCAGTTTCCGGTACATGAGGACTCCCATTATCCAGATTCCTACTCCCAAAACCTGAATGGTTGTTATCTCTTATCAAGACGGTCTTTAGGTTTTTGGGATGGAGGCCTCGTGTAATCAAGATTCCTTATTCTTCCGTAGCAACAGGTCGTGAGTGTTCTGTATATGAGGACTCCCATTACTGAAATTCCTGCTTCATTCTCAGCAACACACCAAGATATTTCCTGGTGACCTAGAATTCCAGTAGCTTGGATATCAAGAGAAAGACTCCGATAAAATTCTTGAGGAATTGGAATCTAAGATTCCTGGTCCCTTTTCAAAAGACACACTAAAAATGTGGTAAAATAGAAGCCCAGATTGCTGATTAAACCTTATCAAGAGACTTTGTAGATTTAGGCGATAGAGAACTCCAAGAACTGGATTTCCTTTCCGTTCTCAGCAAGATGCCCTGAATTTCCCTGTCCATGTGGATTCCAAAACTCTGTGTAGAAAAATGCAGATGCCCAGATGTTTCCTAGGGACGTGGAATCCATGGATCCTGGTTGCCTTTTAATAATACGTACTACATATTTGGCAACTGCAAAATCCTCGGCCCCTCTACAAATAAAGTACCAAAGAAATTTAAAGATTACCAAGTTCATCCTAAGAGTAAAGTTACATCCAAATACGTCAATATGATACTTTTTTTCCGGTAGTCTCACGTTAATTGTCCCAAGGAACTTAAGGGATTTGTACTACCAGATACCCGATTACAACTCTCAAGAGGACCAGAATGTTACTGGAGTCATGAAATGACTGATTCATAA
>NW_006957421.1:0-771 GCF_000164805.1 Carlito syrichta
CCTGGATAGCAAATGACTTAACTAGCTGACTTAATTATCTAGCCAGCTGTCTAGCCAACTGACTTAACTATGTCACTACCTAGCTCGAGAGCTGACTAGTCAGCCGATTTAACTAGCTGTCTTAACCAGCTGCCCTGCTATCTAGCCAGTTGAATTAACCAGCTTGTTATATAACTAGTCAACTGGCTATATAGCTGAATTAACTAGGTGACTTATCTAGCTAGCCAGCTGTCTATCCAGCTGACTTAACTAACAAGCTACCTAGCTAGCCAGCTGGCTAGTCAGTTGACTTAACTAGGTGATTTAACTAGCTAGAAAGCTGACAAGACAGCTAACATAATAACCTAGCTATCTAGCTAGCCAACTGGCTAGCTAGATGACTTAATTGCCTAGATACATTACTAGCCAGCAGCTAGCCAGCTGACTTAACTAGCTTACTTCACGAAGTACACAGCTGGTTAGCCAGCAGACTTATCTAGCTAGTTACCTAGCTAGACTGCTGAATAAATAGCTGACTTAGCTAGCTGACATAAATAGATGACGGTTGGTTATCCAACTTACTTAACTTGCAACCTACCCACTAGCTCCCTGGCTTGCCAGCTGTCTTAACTACCTAACTACCTAGCTATCCTGCTGGCCAGCGAGCTGAGTTATGTACGTGAATTAACTAGCTAGCCAGCTGGCTAGCAAGCTGACTTAAGGTAGCTATCCTGCTTGGCAGCTGACTGTACAGCTGACTTAACTAACTAACTTAACTAGTTACCCAGCTGA
>NW_006957422.1:0-728 GCF_000164805.1 Carlito syrichta
AAACTCAAATCCCCACATGTGTTATTGCTACTTGCACCATCCGCTCACTTATACATAATGAAATAAAACATGAATTTTGTAATAACTATTTAGGGGCTATTGCTGTTCTCTAGACAGCCTCTCTGCCAGAATACCTTACGATTTAAAGGAAGTGTATTGGCAATATGTTCCTTCACAAACGGTCTCAGACTGCTGTGTCTCTTTAACTATGCACACCATCTTTTTGGTTCAGTATCCTTTTTTGCTGTTTTGCTGCCCTTCTTAATGCTGATGACTTGGGTGCCTCTAAAATTTCGCACATCCTTTGTATTGACTTGATGTTACCATGGATAGGCTTAGAAATGGTATGAACAAGCTTGTTAAAACTGTGTGTAAAATAATAGCAAGTGGACTCCATTGGAAAGGCTTTTCCATAATTAGAATACATTAGAAAATAATGTTATGAAAGAAAATGAGATAAAACAAAGCTGGAAATGTACTTGGATTAATGTTTAATTTCTTTGGATAATCAGGGCATGGAAATCTTGGGAAGGGGCATACCCAGGTTTCCTACTTAGCTTCCATTGACACGTATTGGGGTCTCCTCACTAAGCCTCCATCGATAGTTCAATTTCTGGAAGCTGTAGGAGTGCTTCATTACCATTCACCCTCTCACTTCCGCTACACACCCAAGGAGGTGGGTGACTTTGCTACTGCCTGCTGATTGTGATAGTTCCAACTCTTCATTA
>NW_006957423.1:0-746 GCF_000164805.1 Carlito syrichta
GTTGGTGGTAAACGACGGTCTGTCCCCGGGCCCCAGGCTGGGCCAGAGAGCAAGACCCTGTCTCCAAAAAAATCAGAATCATACGATTCTCAACTGCTTGTGATGTGTTCACAGGGTGAATGGATTTAAAGTCAGGAAAAATGGGATTGGGGGGGAAGTAATGTCCCCGGATAAGCGATGTGCCCCTGACCTTTCTTGGTGGAAGGTCCTCATTGTCGAGTTGGAAGGTCAACCTGCCTGGGGCACATTTCTCACCTCGGAAAGGAGTGTCCACAGGAATGCGACCAGGTACTCTGGAACTCCCACACCAAAGTGGGGGCAGCCATCGGGGGTTGGGGTTGGAAGATACCGAGCTTGGGGGACCCTCAAATATGGGGAGAGTGGGGAGGGAAAGACTGAGGGCAGAAGGTTTGAAAAATAATGAATTTCTTTCTTTCTTTTTCTTTCTTCCTTTCTTTCTTTCTTTCTTTTTCTTTCTTTCTCTTTGTTTCTTTTTTTGTTTGTTTGTTTGTTTCTTTCTTTCTTTCATTTCCTCGGTTGGTTGCCCAGCTTGCTCTCAAACTGCCCAACTCAGGCCATCCTCTCAGCCTGGACCTCCTAAACTACTGAGATAGCAGTCTTTGCATTAGGTCGACATCCTGGTCTTCAGACCTGGTCTTGACCTCTGGCCCAGAGTCAGTTCTCCTGCCAAGGCCTGCCCTCATACAATATGTTCTGGGTCTTGCTTGGGGTTGAGGTGGCGGCTT
>NW_006957424.1:0-400 GCF_000164805.1 Carlito syrichta
TCCATTATCCAGCAAACTTTCTGCCTTCAGTCCATCCCCCCACCCCTACAAATGTGAGGGTTCCCCAAGCTTGGCACCCTCCAGTCCCAACCCCCCAATGAACCCCCCAATGGCTGCCCCCACTTTGGTTCAGGATTTCTTGATCCCTCTGTGCCCAACGGCCACCCTAACTCTGGGCCATCTGTTCCTTGAATTTAAAAGTGTCCTTGCCGTGGGCATGAGTGTGGAGGCAGGTCTTCAGAGGCACGTGGCTGGAGGCATGGGCCAGATGTGCTTGGTGACCACTGTTGAAGCCTCCCATTAAAGACAGGCAGGAAAGTACCTTTCACTCTCCCATCCCTGAGGGTGAAACCTCACTATGGGTGGCAGGGATGGTGGTGGTGGTGGTGGTGTTTGTCCT
>NW_006957425.1:0-602 GCF_000164805.1 Carlito syrichta
CTCCAGCAGTCCCCCTTTAAGCCTACCAAAGCCACAGCCTGATTGTCCACAGAACCACTATCTTTTGGGAATTCTAGACCCAAGCTGGGGCCTCTTCGCAAATGATCTCTGTTCACGATGATCCCAGTTCCATACACAAATGGATGATCTTTTTTCCTTTTTCCTTTCTTTCTTTGAGTTGGAGTCTCAATCCATCGCCCAGGCTGGAAGGCGGTGGCTTGCTTCCAGCCACCGCAGCTTTGACCCTCCAGGCTCTGATGTTTTCTTTGGAGGTCTGAGGAGCCAGAATGACAAGCATGTACCATCATGCCTGGCTCATTTGTGATGGAGGCTAGAGACGACTGTCACCAAAGTGCCAGGGTGGGTCTAGTCCCACAAGCTCAGGCTGGATGCTTGCCTTGGGCTTCCAAAATGATAGAATGATGAGCTCAAGCCCCAGAACCTGGCTGTGATTCTTTGTCGAAAACAAACCAGATGATCTGGCATGGCGGCCCACCTTTAGAATCCCAGCACTCTGGGAGGCTGAGGCGGGAGGATGGTGAAGCCCAGGAGCCCAAGGCCCACCCGGGTCCTGCAGGGAGAACCTGTTTCCACACCCATCC
>NW_006957426.1:0-978 GCF_000164805.1 Carlito syrichta
CTTACTAGCTCACTTAACTAGTTTGCTAGCTTTCTTAAATACCTGAAATAAATAGTTAGCTAACTATATAACTAACTGAATAAATAACTAACTTAACAAATTAGCTAACTAGTTAGGCAGCAGATTTAAGTAGCTGACTTAAATATTTAGCTAGCTAACTGATTAGATAGCTGACTTAGCTAGCTGACTTAACTAGTTGGATAACAAGATAGCTAGCTGACTTAACGAGTTGGTTAATGAGTTACCTACCTATATTAACTAGTTGGTGAACGAGTTAACTAGCTGGCTTAACTAGTTGTTTAACGAGTTTGCTAGGTGACTTAATTGTTGGTTGACAAGTCAGCAGAATAATTGGCTGTTTTAACACATTGGCTTACTACGCGACGGACTTGTTAGCTGGCTTAACATGTTGGCCAACTACTCGGCAGACAAGCTAGCTGGGTTAGATAGTTGACTGACGAGTTGGCCCACTAGTCAGCTCTGTTAAATATTTGGATGGCTGTTGTGCTGGCCTAATTAGTCGGACGATTAGTAGGCCAATTAGTTAGATGGCCTCACTTGTTGGTGACTAACTCTCACTTGTTGGTGGTTAACTTGTTATGTGAGCTACCTTATAGGCTGACAATTTGGTCTACTATTTGGTCGATTGTTTAGCTGACTTAACTAGTTGACAGCTAAGCGACCAACCAGTTAGCTGACTTAACTAGTCAGCCGGCATGTGAGCCAACAGATGAGCTGATTTAACTAAATGTCTGGTGAGTGATCTGACAGGTCAGCTGACTTAACTATTCGACTGGCAAGTGAACTGATTGGTCAGCTGACTTTAGTCGACTGGCAAGTGAGCTGACTGGTCAGAGGACTTATCTAGTCAGCCGGCCATTGAGTCGACCAGTGAGCTGACTTAACTAGTCAACCGGTGATTGAGGCGACAGGCAAGCTGCCTTAACTACTCAGCAGTTGAGTGAGCCGATTGACCAG
>NW_006957426.1:2463-3267 GCF_000164805.1 Carlito syrichta
CCTGCTGGCCAGAGAGCTGACTTAACTAGGTGACTTAACTAGCTAGCCAGCTGGCTAGTTAGCTGACTTAACTAGCTAGCCAACTTGCTAGTCAGCGAGCTACCCCACTGACTTAACAAACTGACTTAACTAGCTAACTAGCTGACATATCTAGCTGACTTTACTAGCTAGCTTCCTAGCTAGCCAGCTGACTTAACTAGTTGAAATATCTAGCGAGCCAACTCGCTACCCATCCGATGTAACTAGCTTTTTATCAGCTAGCCAGCTGGCTATACAACTGACTTAACGAGCTGACAGCTATCCAGCCAGCTTGCTAGCCAGCTGACTAAGCTAGCTGACTTAACTAGGTCTCCAGCTGGCTAGCCAGTTGATTTAATTGCCTAGTTACCAGGCTAGCCAGCAGCCTAGCCAACTGATTTAACTAGCTGACTTAACGAAGTAGCCAGCTGGATAGCCAGCAGACTTAACTAGCTAGCTACCTGGCTAGACAGCTGGATAGCCAGCTTACTTAACTAGCTGACATAACTAGATAGTCTTATCACTAGCCTTATCACTAGGTGACTTAATGAGTAGGCTAATGAGTTAGCTAACTGTTTTAACTAGTTGGTAAACAGGTAATTAGCTGACTTATCTAGTTGGATAATGAGTTATCTAGGTGACTTAACTTGTTTCCTGATGAATTGGACTACTAATTAGTTGGTTTAACACGTTGGCTGACTACTCGGTCGAATTGTTTCCTGGCTTAACAAGTTGGATGAATAGTCGGCCAAATGGTTCGTTTGTTAACTAGTTGACTGACAAATT
>NW_006957427.1:0-657 GCF_000164805.1 Carlito syrichta
GCTTGGTGGGTGCACTCCAGTCTAATAGCGCATTCCCAGCACCTCCCTCATCCTCACCACTTCATCTCAGGGCATTTAGTCCCCAAGAGTAATGAGCACAACTCACAGATGCCATTTATCCCATTCACTTTTTCTCAAATGATCCCCAGGCCTTGGGGGCTGTAGAGACTGCATGACCAATAACATCTCTCAATGGCAGCCTTTGCCTCCAGGAGAAGGCAGTGTGGTTGCTTTTGTTATCTGGCATATCTGGCTCAGTCACAACACTGATGTTTGTGAGGGTAGCTGAGCTCATAGACTTGGTGCCATCTCTTCTGAAGTCCAATGCTCCATTTGGAGATCATGGTCTGAACTCTTGACCCTGGTCAGCTCTTTCCAGATGTGTCACCCAAGCTGCAAGGGGGATTGAGGGAGGGAGAGTGGCTTGGGTCAGGTCCATGGCTCCCAAAGGGTAAACAAGTTTCCACCACCTTCCTGAGGCTGAGTTACTTATAGCCATCCTGTCCTCTTGGAAAACGGAGCATGTAGTTGGTAGTATCCTGGCCATGACTCCCACCCAAAGCTTCCTTCATGCACCCTGCCCCGTGAAGTTTCCAGGATCCTTGGAGACAGCATGGCAAAGTTGACACTGCATGTTACAGACCAGTTGGGGTCAAA
>NW_006957428.1:0-709 GCF_000164805.1 Carlito syrichta
CGAGGTATTCTTTGGAGGGAACCAGGAATCTTAGAATCCAAGTCGCCAGGCATATTTTTGTCATCTTTCTATGGGTATGCAAGAGTCTGGACTTACAGGTCAACAGGAAACATCTCGTCATTTTGCTTAGAACGAAATAGGAACCTGGTTCACTGTGTCCCTTGAAAGTTTCTACACGTGTTACGAAAAAGGAACCAGGACACTCGGTTTCCATGTAACTTGCAAACATCTGGCCAATTGCTAACTTATCCCTGGCTTAAGACAGTGCTCATACTTTGGAATCGACAGGGACTTTAGGTCAATGCTAAACTGGAATCTGGGAGTCCTAGTCCCCATAATACTCAGAGCAATGCCCTATATGCATACTACAGATTCCACAATCAAAGGATCATCTTTCCATTTGGTAATGTGACCACTGGTTCAGGTTTAACTCTTAGGCTAGAAAATACTGTTGACCATTCGTTTTGGTATCCAGAATATGGGATTAGGGTTTCCCAAATATTTAGGACTTATTCTTAAGGGGGAACCAGCAATCTTGGATTCCAGGTCCCTGGGAAACTTCTGGCCTTATGAGTATTGGTATGTAAGAATTTGGACATCCACGTCACAAGAAAACGTCCGGGTGTCTTTCAGACAATAAAAAAGGAATCTGGGTTATGGGAGGCCTCAATCCATGAATTCTACAGTGCTCCATTATAAGGCTTATCTG
>NW_006957429.1:0-778 GCF_000164805.1 Carlito syrichta
TCAAAACTTCAAGGAACAATTCTAGGGTTTAAAATAGACCAGTGAGTCCAGTGAGTCATAGCTTAGTACTTCAAGGTGAAGACTGCTAGGCAAAAACTTAATATTTCATTATTATTCTATCTTCTCAATATAAAAATTTGCTTTTCAGTTATACATGTTTATTTTCTCATTCCCTCTTAGCTGCAATAGTTATTCTATTGGATTTAGATCTTTACTCTCCACTATAAAATGTAGGTTTGAAAAAACTTGCTTAAAATGAAGGATGTTGATCTTGCACTTCATGGTATTAGTTGAAATACAAATGGATTTTCTCTAAATATTTTATCTCTAAACAGGTTTGCCAGTTAAATTCAAATTATAATCACCTTCATTTTACTCTTTAAAGTCAGGCTAACATCCTAAAGAAAGTAGGTATGTTTGTATTTAGGCAAAACATCCTAAACTCAATCTCTGATCAAATTCAAAAATAAAATCAATGTATGTAGAAAATGCAGAATGCAGATGGATTAAATTTTTAAAAAAGTGTTGGCCGGGCTCGGTGGCTCAGCCTGTAATCCTGCACTTTGGGAGGTCGAGGTGAGTGAATTGGCTGAGCCCGTGGGTTCAAGACCCACCTGGGCAACTTGGTGAAACCTCATCTCTACAATAAATTAGCTGGGCGTGGTAGTGCATGCCTGTAATTCCAGCTACTTGGAAGGTTGAGGTGGAAGGATAGCCAGAGCCCAGCAGGTCGAGGCTTTGGTGGCCAGGAGCAGCCACTGCACTCCAGTCTGGCAAC
>NW_006957430.1:0-2766 GCF_000164805.1 Carlito syrichta
GACTCACAGACTGAGAAAGAGAAAACAAACAGAGGTAAACTGAGGTAAACCTTCACTGAGGTAAACCTTAACACCCCGAAGGTGGAGCTGAGGAGGGGTTCTTAGGTGACCTGTAGGTGGGGTATTATCAGGGATGGGGGTTAGAAGAGGAACTGACTGGGCTGAACCTTGGAGGGTAAAGGTGGCGAATGTGCTCCCAGTGGAGCAGAGACTATAGACAAAACCTCCTGAGGTCAGCCTAGAGACCTATGACCTAGGACAGGCTGTGAGAGTGGAGCGTCTCACTTCATGGCCCCTTGTGACTGTAATTGGTCTCCAGGTTGATTTTTGAGAAACAATTGGAAAATCTGAAGGTCTAGCACAAGGATTTCTGGGAATTCCACATGAATTCCCCAAAGCCACTCCTCCCACCTCTGCAGCTTCCCTGGCAGCACTAGGTCCAGACCATAAGGACATCTCCTAGGCCTTCTCTGTCTCACCTGCCACACTCTCTTCCTGATCAAGCTAAGGTCAACATCATTCAGAGTCTATCCCCTTGTCATCACTCTCATGACATGCAGTGCCTTTGTCCTGCACAATTATCCCTGCTTCCCTCCTGTGCCAACTTAGTGGTCTGGAATATCCATGATCACATCAAGGCTGACTCTTCCATCCATGTCCGTGGATGCATCAGGGACCATCATAGGCACAGAGGAGACAGTTGGGAGGAGCAGGCAGTGTTTAATCCCAGGGGCCCCCAGGGTACCCATTGAGAAAATAGAGAATAAGAGTCAGGAGGAAAGGGCTCAGTGAGGAGGCCCTGAATGGAAGAATATGAGGAGAGGAGCTGCACAGCTGTGCTGATACCTGACACTTCAGATAACACCCAGCCTAGTAGTGTTTGCAAGTTTCTCTGTTGTAAATACCAATCCATGAGCCTCTCTATCACAGTACTGGGGATATGTGGGGTGAGAAAGGTCCAGTGAGAGGGGATTGCCAGTGCAAAGGCCTAAACCTGGACCGTGACTGGTGTGCACAGAGGGGCAGAGTTTTTGGAAGTGTGAGGTATGGTGAGCAACCAAAAGACCAGTTCCAGGTACCCCTCTGTGAGGCATGGAGGAAAGCCAGGTGATATATACAGCCTCTCTTCTGCTGCCTCAGAGGTTAGAGCGACTCATGAGGGAGATTCGCATTCTGGACAACAACAAGGAGCACTGCTAAAGGAAGGTTAGGCCAGAGAGGGTGGATGGCCCTTGTCTGAGCTCACCTGCACTCACCTGCTCGCCTGCCCCTACCTCCTGCAGGCAAACTGATAGAGGTGATGCTGGAGGATGTGAGGCATCAGCTGTGCTCTCTTTGTGGGACTGAAGGCCCCTCCACCATCACTGAGGGGTTCTTCCTCTATAGCCAGAAGGCTGCAGCAGCAGTATAAGATGTCAAGGTGGAGTGAGCAGAAGGAGGGAGTGGCCAGTAATAGCCATCCCATCATGGGCCTCCCAGGCAGCTGTTCCAGGAAAAACACAGGAAAGCTGGGAGCTTCTGGTAGCTGCTGCCCAGTACCTAACAACATATGCAGCAGTAGTTGCAGCAGAAGTGCCAACAGATGCAGCAGGTACAGCAGAGGTGGACCAGGAGTCCTGTCTACCCAACCCTCTTCAGGAAGGTGGCTAGGCTATCTCTCCTCTCCTCTCTACCTTATATGTCTCTTCAAAACTATTTATCCCCTCTTCAGTTCTTCCCTTTCTTCCTTCTCCCATATGTCCCCTTCTAGTCTAGGCTGAAGGAGGGGCTAGAAATGCATGGGACCTGCCCAAACCCAGAGCAAGCAAGAGGAAGGGTTGGTGCAGGAGATGTGGCGAGCTCCAAACTGGGAGGCAAGGAACAGACATAGCTCCTGAAGGACTGGAAGGACAGGATTTGTGCTGGGAGTCCTCAGAGGATGGGGAAGGGTGTCCTCAGGGGCCTCTGCCAATGTGCTGAAGGGACAGGAGAGCATGGTGTGCACATGGCCCAGCATGGATACCCTCACCCTATACTCTGACTTCCTGTAGGCCAGTCAAAATCCCTTAAGTATCTGTGAGGGGAAAGACTTAGAGTTGCCCACTGAGAAGGGTCTGATGCCTTCCTCAGCCAGCAGGACTCACTCTACTGCCAACCTTTTCCCAAAGGGCTTCAGGAAATAAAAGGGCCATTTTGGTAGTGCGGGAATCCTGCTCAACCAAGGTCCAGAGATTCCTGGAGGTGATACGGAGTAGGCTACCAAGGGAGAAAGAAAGGGACTGGACTACTGTTCAATATAGAGCAGAAGCAATTTATTGCAAATTACAGTGGGCTTTTATCCCTAAATTTTGCAAAGTCACCATCACAAAACACAAAAGGTAGCATGGGTCTTTCACATGAAAGGGTTCAGGTGCACAAAGGACACCCTCACTCTCAAAGGACGCCCCCACTCTCAAGCAAATGTTTTTTCATACATGAGGAAGATCATGAGGAAGAACAACCACAAATTGTCTTTTTGTTTCTAATGCCTGATTAATGTTCCCCAACAAGTTTCTTATGTGCCCTTAATTGTATTACAACTATATCATCCTGAAATAACATCACTCAGTGTCTTAACCCAAAACCACCATAATGAATTATTGACTTCTACACTTCTGTGCATATCAAACTAGTTTCTATTAAAACAAGTGCTGCTATGGTTACACACTCCTAACACCAGCTGGCCTCATTCAAACTTCACTGCCCCCCTAAATCAAACTAAACTAACCACACTTCTACAATAAAATG
>NW_006957431.1:0-591 GCF_000164805.1 Carlito syrichta
TAGTTAGTTGGCTGGCTGACTTGACTATCAAGCTGATTAGCTAACTGAGTAACTAGCAGACTTAACTAGCAAGCTGACTAGGAACCTGAGTAGCTAGCTGACTTAAGCTAGCTGAATATTTAGCTGACTTGCTAGCTGACTCAACTACTAGCTGGCTAGCTACTTGTTTTAACTAGCTGACTAGCTAGTTGGCTGGCTAGCCGGCTAACCAGCTGACTTAACTAGCTAGCTATGTTGTTGGCTCGATGGCTAGACAGCTGGCTTAACTAGCTAGCTACCTGGCTGGCTAGCTGCATAGGCAACCAGCTAGCTAGCTAATGGGATGGCCACCTGGCTTTCCATTTGGCTTAAATAGCCAGCCGCCTGTCTGGACATTGGGATAGAGAGCCGACTTAACTAGCCAGTCACCCTGTTGGTCAACCGGCTAGCCAGCTGGCTTAACTAGCTGGCCACCTACCTGAGCAGCCTACTAGCCAGCCAGTTTAACTTGCCAGCCACCTAGCTAGCCAGTCAGCTATCCAGCTGACTTAACTAGCTGACTTAACTCGATGGCCTGCTTTCTAGCCAGTTGAACTAACTAGCTTGCTACAT
>NW_006957432.1:0-373 GCF_000164805.1 Carlito syrichta
TATTGAATGGCAAAAAAAAAAAAAAAAATTGGAAACCACAAGTGATGGTTAATTTAGATGCCATATTGATTGGATCAAGAAATATTCAGAGAACTGGTAAAGCGACACTTCTGGGTGTGTCTGTAAGGGTTTTTCCAGCAAAGAATGGCATATGAAGTGGACTGAGTGGTGAAGATACACCCTTAATGTAGTCACACACCAGCCAATAAGCTAAGGGCTGAATAGAATTAAAAAAGGAGAAAACAGGATTCCCTTCCTTTCCCCCTCCCCCTTCTCTCCCTCCCTCCCTCTCATTCCTTTCCTTCTTCCCTCCCTCCCTGTCTCCTGCTTCTGGGACACTCTTCTCCTCATGCCCCTTGACATCAAAACTCCA
>NW_006957433.1:0-930 GCF_000164805.1 Carlito syrichta
AGACTGCTGCGATGCCCCAGCAGTGGCAGCGAACAAGCTCCGTGTGAAGAACAGGCTGCCAACGTTGGGATCTGCAGGCCCTGGGGAGAAAGCCAGAGACCCTCTGCGTTCTCCTTTGTGGAGGGTCTCATAGACCAAGCTGCCTCATTGTCATCTTGCCAGAAGATCCTGCCTCCGGAGATAATGAGGAAGTAGTCCCCATTTAGGCCCAGGTGTAGGTAGCAACAAACACTCTTTTCCTGTAAGGTTCAAGGAATCTATTTCCTAGTGAAGAATTGTTCTGGCAAGAGAACTCCAGAGCAGGTTTTTGACATTGCTGGAGTCCTTCACACTTTGTTCCAAAAACTGTCACAGATGATCACACCACATACAGTTTATACAGTTTTGTATTACATGAAGAGACTTCCAACATGCACGTTGGTGTTTTATTTGTACTATCACTAGGAATATCTAAGTATTGCTTACAGCTTCTTTCAAATAAAATTTAGCAACCTCCTTTCCTGTATAAAGTATTTTACTCACTTCCAAATATATGAATAGATAAATAAAGCTAAATAGAATGTGGATTTGACTCAGTTGTTTGAATGGGTGGCTTCTTCAGCCACCTGTCCATGGGAAAGAAGGAACAACCTAGTTGAATTATTTTATGATCTTTTTTCTATAATTGAACAAAATCCTGATATCTGTTTTGCTAAACACTTACAAAGAGTTAATCTACACAAATAATGTGGAAGTCTTTATCAGGTTAGTGTTATGACTGAGTAAGCAAGAAGTCTTGCCTGTAAACTGAGTTTAACTAATTAGAGGCCTTTATTCATGCACGGGTCAAGAGTAGGCAAATGCCAGAAAAACTCTTGACAAATTGGTGCGGTTTGTGACAAGCTTTTACAGATAAGATTTTCAGCAATGGCTATATAGCAACTAAGTGAA
>NW_006957434.1:0-1322 GCF_000164805.1 Carlito syrichta
GAGCAGCTGGGATTCCATGGCAGACCACGGCTGACTCGATTTTGGGGACCTCTGTCCGAGACAAGGTCTGGTCACGTCGCTCGTGCTGAACTCTGACCCCTGGGCCCAGGCAGCATGCCACCTCAGCCTCCCTGAACGTGGGGCTGATGGTCATGAGCCATGGTGTTCAGCCTGGACTTGTATGTTCTGTCAGCGTGGGTGACATTAAGGAATGACCCAGGATGGATGCCACTGATTCCCTTGTAGCCGAGACAGCATACACCACCATGTGCTATTCCAATATTTGCATTCTGTGGAGTGATGAGGTCTTGATACGTGGCCCAGGCTGATCTCAAAATCCTATGCTCCAGTAATGGCCTGTCTCAGCCTCCCAGAGCCATAGCCCAATTGTCTGACAATCCACCATCATTAGGGAACTCTAGCTCCAAGGCTGGGGCCTCTTTCCCAAATGATCTCTGTCTGTTCATGGTCATCCCATCTCCATCCACAAATGAAAGTTCTTTTTTTTACTTTTTTTCTTTCAGTTGCCCATGCTGGAGGGCAGTGACTTGATCCCAGATACTGCAGCCTCGGCCTGTTGGACTCTAGTGAACCATTCACTGGCCTTCCGAGGAGACAAAATGACAGGCATGCGTGGCCATGCAGGGCTCACTTGGAATGGAATGTAGAGATGAGGTTTGCTGAGGTGCCTGGGTGTGTTTCAATCTGTGGACTTGGGCCGGCTGCAGGCCTTGGCTTCCCAAAACCCTGGGATGATGAGGCCGACCCCAAAACCCAGCCTCAATTCTTCATCAATAACAAACCAGAAGGCCTGGCGTGGCAGCCCTTGCCTGGAATTCAAGCACTCTGGCAGGCCTAGATGGGAGTATGGCTAGAGCCCAGGAGCCCCAGGCCAGCCTGGACCATGCAGAAAGATGCCATCTCCACACCCCTCTAAACAAGGTGTCTGGGTTTGAGGTGCCTGTTACCCCAACCACCCCAGAGGCTGAGGCAGGAGGATCGCCAGAGACCACGATTTTGAGGCTACCAGTGAACTATAGTCATGTCCCTGAGCCCCAGCCTGGGCAACAGAGCCAGACCCTGTCTCCAAAAACATCAGAATTGTACACAGATTCTCAACTGCACATGGTGTGTTCACAGGGCGACTGGCCTTATATCCACAAAATATGGGATTGGGGGAAAAGAAATGTCCCTGGGTGGGGGATGTGTCCCTGGCCTTTCTTGGTGGAAGTTCCTCATTGCTGAGTGGAGGGTCAGCCTGCCTGAGGCACATTTCTCCCTTCAGAGTGGAGAGCCAGCAGTAACCCGGCCAAGTTAGTTGA
>NW_006957435.1:0-862 GCF_000164805.1 Carlito syrichta
CAAAAAAATGTGCTGAGTGTGGTAGCTCACGCCTATCGTTCTGGCCACTCAGTAGGTCACATTGGGAGGATCACTTGACCTAAGCTCGTGGAGGCCACGGTGGCCGACAGTGGGCCCCTGCACTCCAGCCAGGGCAACACAGTTGGACTCCGACTCAGAATAATAATACCAAACACCAACACCACCACAACCATGAGCTGGGCTCAAGGGCTCTGTCTGGCATCCCAGTCCTTGGGAGGCCAAGGCAAGAGGATGGCCTGAGCCCCTGGTTCAACACCTGCCCGGGACATAGGGCGAGACCTCATCTCAGGCATCAAAAATAAATCCAAAGAGTATCTGGGCGTGGTGGTGAACGCCTATGATTCCAGCCACTTGGCAGGCCAAGGTGGGAGGATTACCTGAACTTGGCAGGAGGAGTCTGTGGTGGCCGTAAGTGTGCCCCTGCACTCTGACCTGGGCGACAGAGTGGGATTCCATCTCCAAATAATAATAATCACCACTACCATTACCACCACCAACCCTGCCAACCAGGGCGAGGAGTCAACTTCAGGAATTAGAGTGGAAAAGGCATTTTCCAGACTGTCATTCGTAGGAGGTTTCAAAGGTGGCCACCGGTCACGTCCGTCATGTGCCTTCAGCCACGCGTCCCAGAAAGGCCTGCCTCCACCCTCCACATCGTGCCCCATGGCAAAGAGGAATGTGAGCTCACAGAACAGATGATCCCGAGTTAGGGTGGACATCACGCACAGAGCGATCAAAGGCAGTCCAACAACACTTCAGCCAGCCCAGGTTCTGGTCGCCTGGTCTGCCACCTTCAGCCAGGGAGAAGTTGCCTTCCTCTCCCAATCACTCCATCGTCCCC
>NW_006957435.1:2186-2887 GCF_000164805.1 Carlito syrichta
CACATTTCTCACATGGGAGAGGAGAGCAGGCAGGAACTCATCAGGAAATTTTGCACCAAAGCAGGGGCAGCCATTGGGGGTTGGGGCAAAAACGTTCCAAGCTTTGGAGAAAACTGGGGGTGGGGAAATTGAGCAAAAGGTTTGCAGGAAAATGCATTTCTTTCTTTCTTTCTCTTTTTCTCTCTCTTTCTCTTTTGTTTCCACACTAGGGAGCCCTGGCTGCACTCACACCTCCCACCTTGGGCCTTCCTCTGGTCCTTGGCCTCCCAAACTGCTGTGATCACAGGTTTTCCATTTTGTCAACACCCTGGTCTTCCTGCCTGATCTTGAAGTCTGGGACTGAGGTGATCCTCCCACCAATGCCTGTCCTCATCCAAGGGTTTCTAGGTTTTGCTTGGTGTCAAGTTGGGGGATTGCTGTGGTATCCACCCTGGTCTCAGCTCTTGGGCTTCAACCATCTTTCCTGTTATGGTTTCCCATACTGGGGTCCAGCCCCTGCAGAGAAATTTAGAGGATCCCTGGAAAGTGGGGCAGCGTCAGTGATTATTCTGGAGAAATAAAGAGAAAGAAAGAGAAAGGGGGAGAAAGAAAAAGACTGGACTCTCTCTAGTGCAGAAGTCAATTTAATGGGACCAACCGTAAGTCTTTTATCCCAAATTTTCACATGTTAAATCACAAGACTATCACGTGAACACAAGGCC
>NW_006957436.1:0-703 GCF_000164805.1 Carlito syrichta
CGATCCAGAATCTAAACGGAATTGTAGTGCCATATTTTCGTTTAACGTATCGAGAGGGCCAGAATGTTTCTGGAATTATGGAATGACTGATTCATAATATCCACATAGAAAACAGCTCTGAAAAATATGGGGACGTCAAAGCCCAGAGTCATGTAGGCCTTAACAAGACGCCCTGTACATTATAGGAATTGAAGCCTCGTGTAACCCAGATTCTTTATTCTTCCTTAGGAAAAGCCCATGTAGTTTCCTATGAGGACTCCCATTCCCCAGATTCCTGCTTCGAAATCCTGATTCTTGTTTAGCCCTTAGTAAGACGCCCAGTAGATTTTTAGCATTGAGGACTCGTGAAACCAGATTCCTTATTCTTTCTTAGCAAGAGGCTGTGTAGTTTCCTGTACATGAAGACTCCCATTACCCAGATTCCTGCTTCGAAACCCTGATTCTTGTTTAGCCCTTAGAAAGACGTCCTGTAGCTTTTTAGGACTGAGGACATGTGTTTCCCAGATTCCTTATTCATCCTTAGGAAGAGGCTGTGAAGTTTCCTATATATGAGGACTCCCATTCCCCAGATTCATGCTTCAAATCCCTGAAACTTTTGCTCCCTTAGTAGAACCCTGTACGTTTTGGGATTTGAGGTTTGTGGAACCAGATTCCTTTTTCTCCCATAGCATGTGTCCATGTAGTTTCCCATATATAGGACTCC
>NW_006957437.1:0-645 GCF_000164805.1 Carlito syrichta
CCACCATGGACTCCACCTGCTGGGCCCAGGCGATCCTCCTGCCTCGGCTCCCCAAGTGGCTGGAATGACAGGCCAGCATCACCATATCTGGCTAATATTTGGATATATTTTTGATGGCTGAGATGAGGTAGACCTCAGGGTCCTGGGCTGGTCTCGAACCCACAGGCTCAAGTCGTCCACTTTCCTCACCCTCGAAGGGCCGGGATTCCAGACTAAGACCCTGATCCTGGCCTGTGGTTGTGGTGGTGGTGGTTGGTATTACTATTCTGCGTTGGAGTCCTGCCCTGTAGCCCAGGCCAGAGCACAGGGGCCCATTCTTGGCCACCGCAGCCTCCACTGGCTGGGCTCAGACTATCTTCCCACTGTGGCCTCCCGAGTGCCCAGAAAGACAGGTGTGCGCCACCACGCTCAGCTAATTTTGTTTGTTTCTTGCAGAGACAAGGTATCGTCAAGCTGTCTGGGCTGGTCTGGAACAAGGGGGCTCAGGCCATCCTCTTGCCATGACCTACCAAAGTGCCAGGTGAGAGGCGTGAGTCCCCACATCCAGCCTTCACACCCTTCTCAAAGCCCCACTGTGAGACCCAATTCCTTCAGATGACCCCGGACACCAGATAGGCAGCCAGAGTTGTCCATTGAGCCTGCCCA
>NW_006957438.1:0-4680 GCF_000164805.1 Carlito syrichta
GTTCCTCACGAAAGTAAAAATAGAGCTATCATGTGATCTAGCAATCCCACTTCTGGGTATATACATAAAGGAAATAAAATGTCAAAGGGGTATCTGCACTACCGTGTTCATTGCAGCAGTATTCCTAGTAGCCAAGATATGCAGTCAATCTAGGTCTCTTTCGGTGGATGAAGCAATAAAGAAAATGTGGCATATATACAAAATGATATACAGTTCAATCTTGCGAAAGAAGAAAATCCTGTCATTTGCAAATGTATATATAAACATGGAGGACATTATGCTAGGTAAGATAGGCCAGACACAGAAAGACAAACACTGCATGATATCACTTATGTAAGGAATCTAAACATTTGATCTTATAGAGTTAGAGCACAGAATGATGTTTTCCAGGGACTGGGAGGTGAAAGGAATTGGGAAGGCATTGATCAAATGTTACAAATTTTCAGTTAGACTGAAAGAATAAGTTCAGCATATGTATTGTACAACATGGAGACCATAGCTGATAATAATACATCCTTGAAAATTGCTAAGAGTGGATTTTAAATGTCCCAGCTACAAAAAGGTAAGTATGTGAGGTGAGAGCTGTGCTAATTAACTCAAATTTAATTATTTCACAATTTATATGTCCATTGAAATATCACATTTCATCCCGTACTTTATACAGTTTTTGACACTTAAAAGGACCAAAAAAGAAGTGTGTATTTCCTGGTCATTAATCTTATAATCTGACTTGTTTAGCTTTACAAAACTCAAATCCCCACATGTGTTATTGCTACTTGCACCATCCGCTCACTTATACGTAATGAAATAAAACATGAATTTTGTAATAACTATTTAGGGGCCATTGCTGTTCTCTAGACAGCCTCTCTGCCAGAATACCTTACGATTGAAAGGAAGTGTATTGGCAATATGCTCCTTCACAAACGGTCTCAGACTGCTGTGTCTCTTTAACTATGCACACCATCTTTTTGGTTCAGTATCCTTTTGTGCTGTTTTGCTGCCCTTCTTAATGCTGATGACTTGGGTGCCTCTAAAATTTCACACATCCTTTGTATTGACTTGATGTTACTATGGATAGGCTTAGAAATGGTATGAACAAGCTTGTTAAAACTGTGTGTAAAATAATAGCAAGTGGACTCCATTGGAAAGGCTTTTCCATAATTAGAATACATTAGAAGATAATGTTATGAAAGAAAATGAGATAAAACAAAGCTGGAAATGTACTTGGATTAATGTTTAATTTCTTTGGATAATCAGGGCACGGAAATCTTGGGAAGGGGCATACCCAGGTTTCCTACTTAGCTTCCATTGGCACGTAGTGGGGTCTCCTCACTAAGCCTCCATCGATAGTTCAATTTCTGGAAGCTGTAGGAGTGCTTCATTACCATTCACCCTCTCGCTTCCGCTACACCCCCAAGGAGGTGGGTGACTTTGCTACTGCCTGCTGATTGTGATAGTTCCAACTCTCCATTAGATCTGCTGAAGCATGATACAAGTGGGGAGGGAGAGGAGTACCTTAGTATTGCTGAGTGGGAGTGGAAATCCAGACTCCCCATGTGGTCTTTAATGACACCAAGGGAGTGGAGGAATCTGTTATTACTCTGTGGGGATGAAAGTCTTGGATCCCTACTCTGACTTCCCTGACATCACTCTGGTTGTGGGGAGGGAGCCTAACACCTGTGCATGCCTTATGAGATGGAAATCTAGGCTTATGCTTTGCCTTTGCTGGTTCAAATGGGATCTCTGTGATGTTTGGCTTGAGAAGAACAATTACTGTCTGCATAATTTTGATACATTAGATTGCCCCATTCCAGGTCCCTTGGCTAGAGTCAGCAGGTTTTTCGGGAGTCTTTTGTGTGCATAGTTTGGCTTTTCTAGCGTGTCTACTTTCCCAGTACTCAATCTGGGATACATCAGACCAAAAAAAAAAAAAATCTACTGGAACTTTTCATCTTATTGCTCCTCAGGATCTGAGGTCCATAGCCAGTCTTCCTTCTTCTCTCTACCTTTCAGAGTCTTATGTTTGTTTTGTACATGATACCTGGTGTTGTAGTTGTACTAAGCATGAAGAATAAGGAAATTTGTGTCTACTTCATCTTTCCAAAAGTGGGATTCTCAGATCATTTTTTTAATGGAAACACTTTATTGACAGGTTAGGGCCACCACGGACTGTTTTGCAGAACAGAAATGAAACAGTAAAGATAATGGGGTGCAAAATTGTAGCAGACAGTTGAATACTCTTCACCCTCATCCTTTCCCTCAGCATTATCTGCTCCAACGTCCTCATAATAATCCTCAAGGGCTGCCATGTCCTCAGGGGCCTCAGAAAATCCCCCTTCCTCCATCCCCTTGCTCACCTACCCATGAAGAAAGCCATGCTTGGCATCCATCAGGTCACACTTGTGGTCCAGGCGAGCCCAAGCCTCAGCAACAGCTGTGGTGTCTCCCAGCATGCACACAGATCTCTGCACCTAGGCCAGGTCTCCACCGGGTGCCACAGTGGGAGGCTGGTAATTAATGCCAACTTTGAAGCCAGTGGGAACCAACAACCCACAAACTGGGTGGTATGTTTGGTCTTGATGGTGGCAATGGCAGTATTGCCATCTTTGGGACCCAAGTCACCATGGTACAACAGACAGCAAGCCATGCATTGACAAGGGTGAGGGTCACATTTCACCATCTGGTTGGCTGCCTCAAAGCAAGCGTTGGTGGTCTCTGCTACGGTAAGCTGGTCATGGTAGGTTTTCTCCGTGGAGATGATGGGGGCATATGTGGGCAGAGGGAAGTGAATGCGAAGACAGGGCATGAGGTTGGTCAGCTCAACATGCAGGGCACCATCAAACCTGAGGGAAGCAATGCTGGAGGACATAATCTGGCTAATAAGGCGGTTAAGGTTAGTGTAGGTTGGGTGCTCAATAGTGAGGTTTCTATGACAGATGTCATGGATGGCCTCATTGTCTACCATGAAGGCACAATCAGAGGGATCCAGGATGGTGAGGATGGAGTAGTAGGGCTCAACTACAGCTGTGGAATCCCGGGGGGCTGGATAAATGGAGAACTCCAACCTGGACTTCTTGTCATAATCCTCAGAGACGTTCCATCAGCAGGGGGGTAACCCAGAACCAATTCTCCCACCAAAGCTGTGGAAAGCCAAGAATCTCTGAAGACCTGTGCACTGGTCAGCCAACTTGCAAATTCGGTCCAAGACGAGGTCAACGACCTCCTTGCCAGTGGTATAGTGCTCTCGGGCATAGTTGTTGGCAGCAACTTCCTTGCCTGTGATGAGCTGCTCAGGGTGGAAGAGCTGGCAGTAGATGCCAGTGCGAACATCATCAATGGCCATGGGTTCCAGGTCCGCCAGCGCTGCCCTGGGCACATGCCTGCCAGTGCCCATCTCACTGAAGAAGATGTTGAAGGAGTCATCTCCTCCCCCAGTGGTCTTGTCGCTTGGTAGTTGGCCATCGGGCTGGATGTTGTGTTCCAGGCAGTAGAGCTCCCAGTAGGCATTGCCAGTCTGGGAAGCAGCCTGACCAACATGGATGGAGATGCACTCACACATGATGGGGACTTGGAGAGCTTGGAGGAGGCGAAAGGACAGCAGTAGGGATCCCCAAATAACAGACTACCAAGGAGTCTAGGGGAGAAGCAGTGAGAGCTGGAAGTCACAGATAATTTCTGTGTTTAAAAATGTTGGGAAAAAAGAAGCTTTATGGGAATAGTTGGAGACAATATCATAGAATACAAAACTATTAAGCACTTACAATTGCAAGACTAAAAACAACTGTATATTGCTTATTGGTTGTTTTCATGAAATTTTCAGCAATAAGCATGACAAATAGGCAGAAACAAGTAAAATCAAGGCAATCCTTCATCCCCTTCATATATAAAGTAGGCTTTTTCTATAGCAGGGCCCCTAGTGCCACTTCATGCACCTCCAATAACCCCTGCTCAAACTTGGACCCACATCACTGATGATCACACCAAAGCACAGCAGCATCGAGGTGCTTGCAATCCTTAGATGTGTTTTGTCCAGTAGAATGCTTTCAAAAGCCACCTACTGATCCTGTGGCAGGACAAGATGATCCAGATGTGATGAAATGACAATGTCAAGTCTTCCCAAACCTATTCAATTTAATGGTTTTTACTCGTGGTCTTCCTAGCTTGAGGAAGGCAGGACTGCCACCTTTTCTCTAAAGATAAACAAGTAAGAACAACTGAGAACAAGGCAACCTCTTAATTCCACATAGAAGGTAGGTCTTTCCCATAGCAGGACCCTCATTACCGTACACATACCTCAGGTCATCCCGGCATTGGCTGGGACCTTCATTTTTGACCCTCACGCAACACGTCAGAACAATACCAGACCTCACCTTCTCAAGGCTATCTGGCTTACTTCAGCAGTGCCAAGGCATAACCACTGAACTTGTGACTAATGCACTAAGTACCTTGTAGCATATAAAATAATCGTGGTAGAAACTTTTATTAGTACTGAATGTTTCTAAATGGAAAGTGCTAAATGGCTGGTGGGAAGATTTCGGGGGAGAAGGTACAAGCTGTTGACTTTTAGAGGAAGTTTACTGAAAGGGTAGCTGGAAAGGAAAGATCTGATGGCGGAAGCTCAAAAATATCTCGAGAGAAAAAGTATGTTAAAGCGGTGTCTGCTCTGAAAATCTGTGGGAG
>NW_006957439.1:0-521 GCF_000164805.1 Carlito syrichta
TGGTTAATGGAGAACATATTCAGTAAATGGTTCGGTGAAAAGGCTGACAACATGGACCAGATTGAAACAAGGCACCTATCTATCAACATACACATTAACTCTAAATGGATCAAAGATCTAAATGTAAAACCCAAACTATGTTAATCTTAGAAATCGGAGGAGACACCCTTAGGGAAACTGGAAACTGAATATAATTCCTCTTCAGAACACTAAATACTCAACACTTAAAAAGTAAGTTAGATAAGTGGGATCTCATAAAATTAATATACTTCTGCAAAACAAAAGAAACCAGCAAAAGAAGAGGGATACCGTCTTAGAATGGGAAAAACCATCCTCCACCTATATATCTGTAAAAAGGCATAACTTGTAAAATGGGGGGAGGTGGGGGGATCTAGGATCTATAATTAACTCAAAACACTCAGAAAAAACCAGATAAACATTTGCTTTGAAAAGGGTGCAAAATACGTGATTGAACAGTTTTCATAAGGAGAGATACCAAGCAGTCAGCAGACAAATGAAAA
>NW_006957440.1:0-853 GCF_000164805.1 Carlito syrichta
GACTGGCCATCATTAATATAAAAAACAGTAACACATGCTGGTAAGGATTTGGGAAAAATAAATGCTTCTACACTGCATGTGGATTGAAAAGATGAGCAATATATCTGCATAAGAGTGTGGTGGTTTCTGACGGGACAAGATATTGACCTACCATGTGGCTCAGTAATTCCCTTGTAAAGAATATACCTGGAGGAACTCAAATTATGCTACCAAAAAGATACCTAGACAACTATATTTCTTGCACCTCTAATCACAATTGCAAAAAACATGGTATCAGCCATGTTGGCCATCGATGCTGGAATGGATAAAGTAAATGTGGTGTATACACAGTGGAATATTATGCAGCCATAAAAAAGGACAGATATAAGAATTTTGCATAACGTTTGATGTTTATGAGATAGGTAATTTTTTGTGATTTATCACAGAAACAAAGAACACAGTTCCATATGTTCTCACTCATGAGCTGAACTTGATTATTTACAGTGCAATAAAAAAGTTATTGTCAGCCGTGGAAAATGGTTTAGGGAGAGGTGTGAGATTGGCAGTGGAGGGATACTGCTAAGGAAGCGAGGGGCATACCTCATCAGCCAAGTATCCAGCATAATCAATGATTGTATATGTAACTCTGTATTGTACCCTACATATTTTTAAAAATCAAAATAAATAAATAAACAAACAAAAATAAATAAGTAAATAAAAGTAAAACATGCAACTGACTTTATTTGTTTACTCTAATTTTTCCTCTTTTTACTTTAAAAATGGTTACAATTCAGGATTGGACCTAGAAATGTTCATTATGCAGGAATTGATTTTTTTAGAAGTGTATAATACTCCAATGATAACTTCTTTTCCC